>NW_018408441.1:395637-481075 GCF_002113885.1 Mizuhopecten yessoensis
AGAGAAGTATGTAACAAACCAAACACTCGTCCCCGGCCCTAATGCCACACAGAGAAGTATGTAACAAACCAAACACTCGTCCCCGGCCCTAATGCCACACAGAGAAGTATGTAACAAACCAAACACTCGTCCCCGGCCCTAATGCCACACAGAGAAGTATGTAACAAACCAAACACTCGGCCCTAATTCCACACATAGAAGTACATGTATGTAACAGACGAAACTCTCGTAACCAGCCCTAATGCCACACAGCGAAGAATGCAATAGACCAAACACTCGTCCTCGGCCCCTAGTGCCTCACGGAAAAGTACATGTATGTAACAGACCCAACTCTAGCCCCGGGCCCTAATGCCACACAGGGAAGTACATGTATGTACCAGACCAAACTATCCACCCCGGCCCGAATGCCACACAGAGAAGTATGTAACAGTCCCCGGCCCTAATGCTACATAGAGAATTACATGTATGTAACAGACCCAACTCTCGTCCACGGCCCTAATGTCACACAGAGAGGTACATGTATATAACAGACCAAACCATCGTCTCCGGCCCGAATGCCACACAGAGAAGTATGTAACAGTCCCCGGCCCTAAGGTTACATAGAGAATTACATGTATGTAACAGCCCCAACTCTCGTCCCCGGCCCTAATTCCACACAGATAGGTATGTAACAAACCAAACACTCGTCACGGGCCCTTATTCCACACGGAGAAATATGTAACAAACCAAACACTCGTCCCGGGCCTAATTCCACACAGAGCAGTATGTAACAAACCAAACACTCGTCCCCGGCCCTAATGCCACACAGATAGGTACATGTATATAACAGACCAAACCATCGTCCCCGGCCCGAATGCTACATAGAGAAGTATGTAACACATCAAACACTCGTCCCGGGGCCTAATGCCACACAGAGAAGTATATAACAATGCCAAACACTCTTCACTGGCCATAATTCTAAACCGTATGTAAAAAAAGTATGTAACAATGCCACACAGAGAAGTATGTTACACACCAAACACTCTTCACTGGCCCTAATGCCACACAGAGAAGTATGTAACAAACCAAAAACTCGTCCCGGGCCCTAATTCTACACCGAGAAGTATGTAACAATGCCACACAGAGAAGTATGTAACAAACCAAACAGTCGTCACGGGCCCTAATTATACACAGAGAAGTACATGTTATAATAGACCATACTTACGTCCTCGGCCCTAATGCCACACAGAGGAGTATATGTAACAGACCCAACTCCCGTCCCCGGCCTTATTGCTACACGAAGGAGTATGTAACAAGCACAGATCAAACCCTCGTCACCGGCCCTTATACCACTTAGAAAATTATGTAATAGACCCAACTCTCGTCCCCGGCCCTAATGCCACACAGATAGGTATGTAACAAACCAAACACTCGTCCCGGGCATTAATTCCGCAGAGAGAAGTACATGTATGTAACAAACCCAACTCTCGTCCCGGGCCCTAATGCCACACAGAGAAGTACATGTATGTAACAGACCATACTTACATCGTGTACGTCCTCGGCTCTAATGCCACACAGAGAAGTATGTAACAGACCCAACTCTCGTCCCCGGCCTTAGTGCCACACGAAGGAGTATGTAACATGCACAGACCAAATCCTCGTCACCGGCCCTTATACCACTTAGAAAATTATGTAATAGACCCAACTCTCGTCCCCGGCCCTATTGCCACACAGATAGGTATGTAACAAACCAAACACTCGTCCCGGGCACTAATTCCGCAGAGAGAAGTACATGTATGTAACAAACTCAACTCTCGTCCCGGGTCCTAATGCCACACAGAGAAGTACATGTATGTAACAGACCATACTTACATCGTGTACGTCCTCGGCTCTAATGCCACACAGAGAAGTATGTAACAGACCCAACTCTCGTCCCCGGCCTTAGTGCCACACGAAGGAGTATGTAACATGCACAGATCAAATCCTCGTCACCGGCCCTTATACCACTTAGAAAATCATGAAATAGACCCAACTCTCGTCCCCGGCCCTAATGCCACATAGAGAAGTATGTAACAAACCAAACACTCGTCCCGGGCCCTAATTCCGCACAAAGAAGTACATGTATGTAACAGACCATACTTACGTCCTCGGCCCTAATGCCACACAGAGAAGTATGTAACAGACCCATCTCTCGTCCCCGGCCTTAGTGCCACACGAAGGAGTATGTAACATGCACAGATCAAATCCTCGTCACCGGTCCTTATACCACTTAAAAGATTATGTAATAGAACCCAACTCTCGTCCCCGTCCCTAATGCCACACGGAGAAGTATGTAACAAACAAAACTGCCGTCCCGACCCTGTTGCCACACAGAGAATTACATGTATGTAGCAGACCCAACTCTTGTCCCCGGCTCTAGTGCCACACGAAGGTGTATGCAACAGATCAAACTCCCGTCCCCGGCCCCAACCAAAGAGAGGTGAAGGTCAATCAAAGTATATTTTTCAATTAAATCTATATACATATTTACTTTAACCTCGTTCAATTTCCAATATTATTCAGTGTTAATGTTTTAACATTGAACCACGTATATAACACACTTACATTCTGACGTGACGAAGTTTTTATAATGTAACAATGTGATGGAACTTTTCCCTACCAACATTTTTAAGACTCTTCTGCATGCTCAATAGCATTGCTAGATACATACAACTTTTTAATCCAAATAGAAACCAATTTGATGTGATAGGTTTTGCAAAACAACCCCCCCCCCCCAAAAAAAAACCCAACAACATACGGCTATGTTTAGAAATCTACATGTATACTCAAACATTTATTTTATAAGAATTTAACCATTTTGATATCTGTAGGTTTTCATCAATTGTGAGTGTTGACAAGGCACTTGTACACTTTAAGCATTGATCGTGGTACTAGAGCGCGGATGGATATCGATCTGTAATTGAGAGCACGATATATCAAAAGCGCAAACCAGGGTCATTCCGCCATGTTCCGTAGTTCCATATTTTAACCAATCAAAGTGACGGAAGTTGTTAATATTCTTTCTCGTTTAATGGAAATCACAGGAGCTGATAAACAGAGTCAAATGTGATACAGATTATAACAATACAAGTCACTCAGCTATGATCTACAAGGCTATAAGTATTTACTTTGTATGTTGTCATATGTTACTGAGTTATCGCCTGATCGAATTTCGTCATACTGATCGAATACGGTCCACACAGCTGAAACGTTTTACAGAGAGTTTGAACCACAGTTACGTTGAACTTATATAGGAGAAAAAAGGGTATGAAAACATTGTCCAATAGAAATATCCAAACTTCAATGCTTCCGTTTTGGAGGAGTGTAACTATCATATCAAGATGACGTAACTTTCGGCCTTGACCTCTGTAACATGTCCAATCAGACACTTACAAGGACTGGACTGTGTGGAGCTAATTAATAGACACCATATTGACTAGATCCATAGGTACCACTCTGACATAATTACACGAAGACAGGGAGCGCCAATCGCTGTTAAATCTCATACCGACGCTGATAGTGATTCCATCTTCAAAGTTGATAATCATAAATGACATTCTCTCCACTGGGTATCTTTATTAACACCATACTGGAAACATTTGCATCCATCACAAGAACCCCAGGAGTACGTTTGTTCCTTTATATGCCCGGCTAACGATGGTTTGTGTCTAAATACATTTTCATTTCAACCAAGAATGCGCTGTGATGTACATGAAAAACTCAGCCACATTTGGTCCCTATCAACAGATGGTAAAATATGAACTTTAAATTTCGTGAGAATGGAACAGAACGTTCTAAACCCCAATCACCGTCTTCAAAGTAAATTCCTTTGTAATTTCGTACCGTGTAAGTGTTACTTGTATGATGTACCGTTTGTTGGTGGCGCTATCATAGAGTATATACCGTATGTGAATGACATGATGCTGAAAGTCGATTCCGATTGCCTGCTGGGTGTTTCCGATACAACTCACCCATCGTAATATAGATATATTACAGATTTGATGACCAAACCTTAAGGACCCCTGTCCTACTTCTCTGTGTTTTATTGCAGTAGCCCCCGTCCCCTTGATATCCTGTTGGATATATCTGTAGAACAGTTTGACAAAAAACTCCCGTTGATCGGGTAGCTCAGTCGGTTAAAGCGATAGTAAAACAATATGGGAAGTCAAGGGTTCGAGTCCCGGTCTAGTTGAGCTGAATACTTAAAACACTGATGTTGGCTAATATTGCTTATTTCATTTTTATTCCTTTTTTCATGAAAAGTCCTGCTAAGCTTGATTTTATTTTCATTAATCATTGATCAAAGTTATAGTCATAACTGAAAACAGTTTCCAATACGTATTTACAGTTCTGGCTGGTTCGATGATCCTTAAGGTCCTGTTCCACGTTATGAGGATCCTTAAGGTCTTGTTTTACGGTACGAGGAACCTTAAGGTCTTGTTCTAAAGTACGATGATCCTTAAGCCGGGTCTTGTTCTACGGGACAAGGATCCTTAAGGTCTTGTTCTACGGTACGAGGATCCTCAAGGTCTTGTTCTACGAGACGAGGATCCTTAAGGTCTTGTTCCAAGGCATTCTACGAATTTCTGAGTGAAAAAAACTCTCTATATATATCTGAACATACTCTAGGAACAGCGTTAATACACGTATTACGTTTATCTTTTGTTTATGTTTTCATTGATATACTGTGGTCTTGCACATTACTGATCTCATTTTCTAGAACGAGATATATACAAAATGTCAGAACCAATACATTTCTACGGTGGGACTATTTGACAGGGAGTTGATTTGTAAATTGAAAGATTAACTAGTCTTCACAGAGACCAACATTGCAAACATATCTGCGTATCTAGCCGTATTGGTAAAGCAATTTCGTTATGACGTTATGAAAAAACCTTTGAGTTTTATCTCACCTGATTGTATGTAATATTCGTAACCACAACAGTAGTAAACAATCCTTATATATATTCCACACTTGAACTTGAAATATTATATCTCCGTATACTTTATTACCGGCATGTTTTATTTGTAAACGAAGTTCGCGTGTGACTCACTTGGAAACGGAACAAAAATGAGATGTGGTGCATGATAACATTGTCATACGTACTTCAGGTTGTGCACGAGCATCCCAGTTCACGCGTAAGAGGATGGACATTCGATTGTTACCGGAAGTGGACAGACCAGAATGATGTTTTTTTAGTACTAAGCTGGCCAGATAGGTCTTTTCATTGTAAGGTTTAAGTCAGAATATGTGGTGGTATTTATGACTTGAAATAAAATATCCTGAGTATGTTGCTCAGGTCTCTAATTTTGTAAACATGTATATTTCAGTTAATGAACTTCCGATCATGTGATCCTCTTGACAGGTGAACACTTGTAAACTTTTTTTTAAAATAACTTCTCACAGTTTTCCCAAACAACAAATATTGATTCAGTTTTGATAGAGTGCAGAATACTTCTTGTCATCTTTATGAAAGTCAGTTTCTCTTCTGCCTTTTGTTTATTTACACATATACATAAATATGTAATCAGTACTACTATTTGTAGGCTGATAAATTGATAAGTTAAGATAAATCCACGAGAGCGACGTCACTGTTAACTGGCAGATGACACGAAAATGTGCTCCAGTGTTCCACTCACCTAGTCCGATGTTACTGACTATGGAGTCATTCTTCAGGTGCTGATACGGAACACAGTATGCTTAACACCTCGTTTGTCACAGATTCCACACACACAAACATTCATCATACATCACAATAGCCATTGCCAAATCAGTGACTCATCTTTACTTTGTGACCGATATATGGAACTCGAGAAGACCAACAAGATTAACTCAAAAGGATACCTATGTTTTGATAATTTAACGAGTAATTTAGTCTGTTCAGTTTTGAGTACGAAACTGCGATTGATGAATGGAGGACAAAATGTCACGCCTCTAATAAATAATGCCGCACACGACGGATACACGTGCTCATTGCACGTCACGTACGGACCCTGTTATCAATGTTTTCCAGAGAGCACAGATACTCACTATCTTTAAACCCATTTCCATTTAATCTGTCGACCACAATCCTGTTTGCGATATTGATTTCAAAAAAAAAAAATGTTACCACAAGTTGGCATTATATACCATGAAATATATTTTTCGGTATCAAACCCCTAACATTTCAGATAAGTGATCTTATAGCCACCTGTAAAATTGAAAAAAGGCATTGTTGCCCATTCGCAAGTGTATGAATATGCATGTACACGGATATCGTGTCCAATCTTATCAATGACATCTAGCACAAATTCAATAAAAAATACATAGATACATTATTTTCTTCTTCAAAACATTGATAAGACCCCACTCCATGGTTCGTAGAATCAGGACAACGACAAGATACGTCGTGCTTCGTTGTTAATCACAATAGACATTTCACGTGAATTCGCATGAACGACAAATCGACGCCAGCTAGTATGTGTAAGTGGATATTATCAGTGGTCTTGTCGTATTTAATGTAAACCTATGTGGCAGTGTGACAGGTCAGCACGCTAGGGAACACATTACTCACGAGCTGGTCAATTGCTGGGCATGCACCTTCATCAATTATTCCGCCTGGTCTGGAGAAGTCGGCCGCGCAAGGACGGAACTAGATCGTGGTCAACCCATCACCCTTTCACATTGTCCTGGTGTGAGGCAAATAAACTACGGGACATCGCTAGGGCTAGGTCCCGCTATTTGAGCGATAACATAATCAAGGAAAACGAAATAGACATAGAGCATTTCGTGGCATCAACTCAAAGAGGGTCATCTCAGTGAGAGACGTTCTCTTTGAACTGGACGGCGCCCTCTGCCATGCCATGATACCAAGTTTAAAGAGACCAGCTCAGTCAGGAGTATTTCATTTGGTAGGCCAGTGCACCCTGCCATGACATTGTCGTATTAAATCATCCCCAATACTTCCACTGCTAGTACAGATGTGTCTTTAATTGGACCCCAACAGTTTGCTGCCAGCCCACTGACCTAACGACCACTGGACCAATGTTCCCATATACCAGCAAACCGTCAGGTCCAGCTCTAATAAGAGCCACTACATCTAGTGTATATATCAATGGCTTGTTCTCATTGATAACATATAGGAAATATTTCATATTGATAGAAAATGGCAATGATTTATAAAAATGAGACCCAATGCTGTTAGAAATACAAAACTCTTAACAAATCTGATTCAGATGTATACAATACGGTATCAATAAATCATTTTTAGTGAAATAAGTTCTTTGGTTCTGATATGTTGCTGCTTCAATCCTTGTAAGAATAGGTGGTTCTGTCCTTGTGCTCTGAACAGCTAACGGAAACCGTCTAACTCCACAGGCAACATATAGCCTGGTAGATACATGTATACGGTGATAATGGATTTTAGATGAATTTCAAAGTTTGATTTCACAGTTATTTTTCGAATACAAATTAAAGCTATATTTCAATTAAAGTTTCAAGATGGCGGTCCAGATTGACCTGTCCGCGTCCCTCAGACAACGACGTTAATAAAAGCTAATTGGTTTTCTGCATTTTTACAGTTAACGTATTGTATTTCAACAATAACTGGTATGTTTAAACAATGGTGCTTGAGTGTACTGTTTCCGTGACACTTGCGAAACTGCGATTAAATCGTGAACAAAAGCTGAAAATTATTTTAATAAAATAAGATCAATGGAAAATGATGACAAAAAAGGATGAATAAAAGTAAGGAAATGGGAAAAAATATTCAGGGCTTGCACACGTCTGTGTTGCAAACCAGATATATCTTGTAATATTTACATTCTGTATGCTTAGACCCATTGACAAAAAATACATTCATAAATGCATAACACAGGTGTTCATAGAATCTCAGCACGTGGAAACTGATAGTAACCTGATCACACTGCGTAGTAATACACTACAAAAACTACTCACTCGGAACGACCGACCTAGATGCTTAATTCTTACATCTTAAAATATTATTGAACTGTGCTTTGTGAAATATCCACGTATTTACGTGTCCTGTGCTACAAATAAACATTGAATATGGAACTACATTTTGTTGTGTTATTGTTGTTGACGGTTGCTAAGATCTCTCACGATAGTGTCACATTTCCCCGCGAAAAAACACTGTTCTCGCCACTGCGTTGCACCCGTGTATAAGCAGGAACAAACCCTGTTTATTTGTTTTATTCGTTGTTATATCGATCCACTGAAAGGATTCGTCAATGTAAATATAAGGAATGATATTTATTTTTTCAACATTTATGAGGTCATAACAACAATGGGTTTTTGGACATATTTTACATGAATCGCTAACGCGATTCATTCAATATGTCCATAAACCCATTGTTGTTATGACCTCATAAATGTTGAAAAAATAAAAATCATTCCTTAAATGAACAAACGTATTTGACCGAATCATCGCAGTTTCGTTCTCAGCAGATGATATCTGGTTCTGACAAGTATATAGCGCATGCGTATACAGCTGATTGTATCGCCGATGGATGAAGAACTGCGATTTGACAGTGACCATTCATTGGCCGAATAATTGTTTCGTCTGAACTGTCACGTCAAAACAATATCAGATACAATCCCATTATAATGGCTAATCAAGAGGGGCAACCGGATAAAGTCTAAAAATTAACCGGAAGTCGCTATTAGTTGCTAGGTAACATATAGTAGACGTTATTTGTATTGATGTGTCTTCATACATAATGTCAAATCAAATCATACGACTTCCGTAGGTTTATTATTGCATTCTATTCATTTTAATTTGAATGTTTTGACTTGCTTCAATAAACACAATAACAACACATAGACGCGCTATTATCTTTCTATCGTCTCATCTAAAAGGCAGTTAATATCAACATCTGGTTGTTGATGTGTGGTTATAATTTAAGGAATTTATCAAACAATAAATACAATGTTTTCTGTCAATGTCATGTTCCGCCACTGGCATATGAGAAGGGATCTTAAGCGGAACTTACTGTATATCGATGCACACACGTAGATTTCGTTCTCCGTTGAATGTTTGTTCATGTCCATCGTTGGTCACCAAAAATCAGGTCAATTGTTTATTAAACCTAGTTTTAAACTGTCAGAATTCGTACCAACCAGAATATAATAGTACAAACGTAAGGTTATATTCTCAGTTATGTGTCAAACTACTTACCCAGTTAATCTACCAGAAACAAGGAGTTAACACGCTGTCTTGCTGCCATATATAAATACTAAATCATATTTTGTCGAATTGCGAAATCTACTAAATTGTATTTTCAAAGATCCTACACTTTGTTTTCTAATGAAGAAATGTAGTCGTACGAATGCTCTTAAATCAGTGGTCTTTGAAGTCAAAGAATGACCAATTAGCTGAAGTATCCAACTTTCTTTTTCCGTGCATAATTATTATACACGTAGAATGGATCAGTAACACTTTCAGGAACCCCTCCTATCTTATCCACAGTTCACACGTTACACCGTGTTTGAAGAGGTGTTCATAAGGAACGCTCTCAGACTTGGTTGCTTTCCGTGTTTCCTTTGTCGTGTTTGAGAGCGCTGATTGGTGTTCCGTGTTATGCGGTTTTTCCTGAGTCGGTGTAGCTCTGACCGCCTAATGACAGTCAGCCTCTCTAAAGCACACGCCACGTAATGGACGCGAGCCTACATGCAGCCGTTTGATGCGCTAATAACAGGTATGCTTTAGTTCCGCGGTTACGACTTATACTAATGTAAATCACCACTGTTTCTGTCTCTCAGGCGGTCAGGGGCGGAAACTTCTATTGACAGCAACGCGCTTGAATTTGAAGTAGAGTGCAAAATTGAAAGGTTTCTTAAATGTCATCTTCCGTAACTGTTTAACATTTCTATTCTAAAACGATTCGATGTCTCAGTGGCTTAGATGTACTTAGCGTAGTGGATGTGAAAGTTTGAATGTTATATTCTATATTTACTTTTTGTGTGACAAGACGGAAGCTTAACGTAATGATGTAAGCGTATATAGTGTTGCCATGCACAGGATTAATATGCACATTGGTGAACTGCACGTGTTGTAGCCTAGTAGGCGGAAGAGGCGATGGATCTGACCAATAGCGTCCCAGTGGCCACGGCCTTTTATTTCTTAAAGCAATTATTAAATGTGTCGACTCAGATGCGCATGTTTAACAACTCTGCGCTTTGACGCAAGGGATATGGAGGGACAATAACAAAAAAGATGTGAATGCAAACACACCTATGTGCGTGCTGTTACACGACGGATATGCTTATAAACGCGCATGAATAGGAAAAATAATATTTTACAAAATATAACACTGTGCTATCATCATAATCCACCTAGTGCCTGAATGGTATAGATACATGTGTGATAAATACTGTGAGTAGAATCCGTGAAAGTAAGAAAGCATGGGTAACGTACCTGGTCATTGTTTGGGTCGGAACCGGAACCGACTTAGCTCATATCTCACACCCGCCGAAAAGATTATCCTCCGAACCACGCTCGAGCTCATCAAAGATGACCTGCACGATCTGGGCGTAATCGTCTTTGTGAGGTAAGTACAAGTACGGTAACATACCGCAAAGGGACGAGGGAACTGTTTTTAACATACATGTATATGGTTTACGAACGACGGTATGGCGTTCAGAATACAGTTTTTACGTAATAACGGACCCATCCCTTCCCCCCAACTTCCAATACAAGTTCAATGTAATGAAATATTGACTTTATATTCGGTAGAAATACTTAAGAATCTTGAGACAATGTCTTTCCCTTGTTATAATGCCCCCCCCCCCCCTCTCCTGTAACAAACGATTTTCAAAACTGATGATAAAATATCGGGATTATTTTATGAAATGTCATAAGACAAAATCAAAGAATATGATACGTGTAACTAATCAGAAAACACGAAATGCGCGTGTTCGGTTTTGTTCCGTGTTAAAAGGCCATAGAAGGCTGCTGTCATAATACGGTCCCTCAGTTCAGGTTAATGTGTTTTGTAGTTCTGAAGAACTAATACTGTTTGTTAAATATTGTCTCTATTTTGAGGCTCTGAACATACAGTTATCAATATATTAAATGGTTTCCCGTGGAATGGCATGTACTGGTATGTCTCAATTGTTCGACGTAATACACTATTTGCGCGAGAGTGCTTTTGTAGTACTCTGCCAAGCTCATGCCATGTATATTTGTCAGCATAAACTATCCTCTTAATATGAAGGTTGTCGAAAACTTCGTTGAAAACCACATTTCTTTTCTTGACGGCTTCAGAAACTCGTTCAAATGTCGTTTATCTCTCTTCGTTATAATGATATAATTGATTTAAATAGGATCCCCGTATGGTTTTAGTAGTGATTGACAGCAGTGAGAAATGATTACTAAAGATACGAAGGCAGGAAGCACCTATTTGAAAATCCAGTTTGCAAAATGCAGATAGCCAAAAAAGTAGATATTTGACTGCAGCATGTGGTCATTTCTCCCTTTTAGCACCCTTCAGTGCCATTAATAGCCTAAACAATAAAAAGCCCACGTGTACAGTGTGTAGAATGCAGTGGACATGGACAGTTGCCTATTAACCCCTTGCAACGTTACCAAAGTACTCACACTTAAACTAGTATTTCTTGGTAGCCATGCCAGACAAAATTCCAGCTACAAGGCTCCAACATCTGGGTCTTATAGTCAAGCTTTAACAGTCCACATCTCGTGGCGTAAAGTAATCGCGAAATTTACGACGAAATAAGTATAAACGTGTTAAAATAGATATACGTCTATATTTTCAGACACCATTGTAACATACGTAGAATTCTATTAAGCAATATATTTAGTCATGATTTCAAATTAAAATGAGTTTATTGGTCAATTTGCCTAGCAGGCTCTGGAGTAGATAATGATGTGTGATGTGTATTTATATCAATACAAGCTTCAGCCGTCCGCGGTTTATAGCATCAGGCCACCATCAATTCATGTCCTCCTGTTAGATTAAAAAACATGGAGCTTCAACTCAAATTACAATTTGTAAAATTGAGTACTTTCCATTAAACATCTCTAACCAAGATCTATCCCAAATATCAATTAAATTGATACACGAGCTGAATGTTCATACACCATTTACAGTGTAGGTAAGAAGGAAACGGGAGACATATTTCGTCTCCTGTCACCACTAGAGGTCTACTCTATTTATAAGTAAGTTGTTTAAGTAGAAAGTATATATATTTGGCAGTAGGCGTTGTAAACCTTCATTATAACCACCAGAAGGGTCTACTCCTTTTGTGATAATTGTTATTGAGTTCAAATTGAAAAAGATTCTGTAAGTAAAATGAGTTAGTGACTTTGTAATTAACGGATACTCGACTTCCCAAACAGCTAGTTGGTTCACCGCCCCCGTCCCCTAATGTTTGGCAGCGTGTTAAATTGGTAGATAACTTCATATCAAGGTTTCTCGCTAGAGTTGTAAACGGAGACTCGTTTATATGTGAAATTGTTGTAACGTGTGTTCTGTTGCGGATTGATTCAGACAGAGTTACAACATTAAACAGGACCACAGTGTAAACAATAGCCCAACAATGATGAATGTTGACGTCAGACAAAATATGAATGTTTAGAATTCCCAGCAACATTTACATTCGAGACTTGAAAGTCGTTTGTCATTTCTTGGAGTAAAGGGGTGCTTATCTTGGCTCGCTGCCTGTGAGGATGAGAGAATGGCGGATACAAACGAGTAAAACCAGTCAGGTGTAAACATGCAGTAATTACTCACTGCAAAACCTGATTGTATAACAATAGAAATCAACTAATTACATCATGTTACTGTGTAGTATTATAGCCATGTTAAAGTTCAAGCTCCGTACAGTTTTACATAATTTATGTATTGCCTGATGTCATTGGTCGATTAACGAATCCGATTGATATATATTAAGACACTTCTATACTGGTCTTCCACTTTTAGAGTATTTTCATGACAACTATTGATAGTACAAATATTATTTAGTTATATTACATTTGACAAGTTGATGAATTAGATAAGTAGAACAGTTTATATTAAACATATTTTGTATGTTCAGGGTATTGATTCGAGGGTTTCCTATATGTCTACCTACAATGATGTACAGTGTAGTAATCCGTCTTTGCGTATTGCAGAGTTGTCTTCTCTTGTGAGCAGGTATTGATTGATACGTCATTGTTTTGTGTGAGAAAATTACTTCGTTTTCTCAAAAATTGATGACGTTAATCTCGCAAACAAATGACGTAACAATCAATACCTGCTCACAAGAGCAGATAACTCTGCAATACGCAAGGCGTAATAAGTGCTGTTTGCATTGTTTAAAACAAATTCCAATCTTTGATTAAATCGCCATATCAATCTTCAAGATTCACTGATGTATCATTACATAATACTAGCTGCAACACACACTTACATTAATACACAAATGACCAATTGTTCAGAGCTGTAGAGGGATCGAAAATACCATTAGTCAAGTACCCAGTACAATTTTACCTTTCTCACCATGACCTTTAATTTTTTCCCCCTCTACCTAAGACTAATCTATGTGTATACGTGTATTATGGTGGAAAATATAACTAATGATTCGAAAATGTTTGAAAAATAATCAACTGAGGCCGTTTTATGGAATACAAAACGAAATGAAAAGTGTCGTTTTTTTTCCACAAACGTGGTAAAATACCGAATGTATAAGTTATAAATGTATGTAAATAAACGTTGGCATGAAACATAAGACGGCAGCATTATATACAATACATATATTGAAACGATATGACAGGACTTAAAAAGACCTTGTCTACTTTTCAAGTTTTGTGTAACATCTAATTACGAGCAATACATGAAATTAAATTGAAATTCCAACAAAAATGTTGTGCCACAGCATATTACTGCTGAAATAACTCCTGAATATCTGGCTATTGTTAAGCACATATATATGTAAATGAGCTATACCAGACCTTAACCATGTCATTCGTATCAATATTATACAGACATTGCTGTCGCAACACAAATAACCGAATTATCATTCAGCTATGAAGATATATATTAATTACATGCTGGCATATGTCCTTATAAGCATTGTTGTAATAGTGCGGAGATACAGCGTATTACGTAGACAATTGTGCTTGTCTACTGACGGATTACATAATCCCTTTCCCCTCATCCCATATCATATCTAATACATTTGTATGTATTAAAGTGACCAGCGATCCATCAGTGTGACACAAACATATTGCGCGACTGCTGCACGTCCGCATGGTGTGAGTGCATTGTCAGGCTCCGGTCGACGGGATGTAGTCCCGATATTCGGAACAAGATTAGGACATGGCAATCCTGTGTGAGTTATGGACGTTTTTAGACTTCATTAATTGAATTGTATTTACGTATCAAAGCTTAGTGATCGCTGGATGTAAATCACGAACTACTGCGATTGAGATGTGTTCAATATTGTCACGTGATAGAGGGACTGCAAGGATTGACGCCGAGACAGATAAAGGCCAATGTTTATTGATATGGGAACCAAATTAATCCAAAATAAGTTAATATTGCAAAAATCAATATCTTTGACAGTAACATGGACTTCTAGAATCTTGTATTCTGAAGCCACAGTCTATGCCGGTACGCATTCTAGAGTTTATCTCCGAGCATACTTCATGGATCTGCTTGGTATATAATCAGTATTCACGGGATCTGAACAAACCGGGTTACATTATTACCAGATATATCTCCAACTCGATATATGTCTCTGGGCATTTTAGGAAAAGCTCATAGCGATATGCTGTTGAAATTAATCAGTTAATTATATATAAAGAAGCAATAATGAGTAATAGATGCATTTATTTGCTTTCTGTTTATAAGTCAATGAACGTTTCGTTTAAATTTCAGACTTCAGAAACACAGTTCTTGGTATATAGCAAACACTGTTCTTGGTATATAGCAAACACTGATTTTGGTATATAGCAAACACTGTTCTTGGTATATAGCAAACACTGTTCTTGGTATATAGCAAACACTGTTCTTGGTATATAGCAAACACAGTTCTTGGTATATAGCAAACACAGTTCATGGTATATACCAAACACTGTTCTTGGTATAAAGCAAACACAGTTCATGGTATATAGCAAACACAGTTCATGGTATATAGCAAACACTGTTCTAGGTATATAGCAAACACAGTTCTTGGTATATAGCAAACACAGTTCATGGTATATAGCAAACACTGTTCTTGGTATATAGCAAACACTGTTCTTGGTATATAGCAAACACAGTTCTTGGTATATAGCAAACACAGTTCTTGGTATATAGCAAACACTGTTTTTGGTATATAGCAAACACTGTTCTTGGAATATAGCAAACACAGTTCATGGTATATAGCAAACACAGTTCATATTATATAGCAAACACAGTTCATGGTATATAGCAAACACAGTTCTTGGTATATAGCAAACACAGTTCTTGGTATATAGTAAACACAGTTCATATAGCAAACACAGTTCTTGGTATATAGCAAACACAGTTCTTGGTATATACAAGTGTGGTGATATGCATTATGGTTTTGTCTAACAGTACGTAATCTGTTCACCATGAACATAATTGAAGTCACTAGATGGACTCATAATATCTTTATCACGCTAATCAAAAGGTTTTGAGGTCATCTAGATTTTGCTGGTTTTGAATGAAATAAATGTCCGATTTTCAGTTGACGACTTTTTCAACGATCGTATCCTGTTGCAATATACCCTTCCAACCATTCGCTGGCTCTTCCGCTCACTCCGCAATCACCTATCCACTCACTGAAACAATTACTTCTATAATATAACGTTAAAGCAGGTTATAACTGTTGTTCAGATGTCTGCATTATTTTAACTGTAGCGTAAAAAGCTCAAAACAAGTGAGGCATTATAAATTCTCCAGGTCCTTTATGATGGCTAATTGCGTTATGACAGTGATTTTCATTGCCACTTCTTTCTTCAAATAATACATCGGAATGTTCTTTTAATACCAGTCATAGTTTTATCATTCCAGCCGCTAGTTTACAATATTAACTCGTCTAATCTACGTAAATATACGCTTGTTGAACGAAGTTTTAATGCTTTTGCTAGTGTACACGTTCGTGAATGATAACTGGAAAACGTTCGCATTCAAAGAATTGCTTCAACTCGATGACCACGCAAGCATTTTGTGTTATAATCTGCTATTATTGCTGACCTGTGACGGCCGTCTAGCCTAAGCACTTCCTTCCGTAGTATAGCCAGACAGAGGATGTCCTGTCCATAAACTGTTCAACGACTCCAAAAATACATTTCATTGTTCGAATTTGTATATTATCAATAAGTCTCGGCGTGTCCCCATATTGGCGCATCATACATCATTATTGTAAGTAGGAGCGGTTCAAAACTTTTTGAAAACGCCCACTGGCCGATTCTTAAAGTTCAAAACCTAGCTGCAATGTCATTTAGTGTGATTTCTAAATCAGTTGAAATTACGTTGTACTACAATATTTAATAAAAAGTAAAATATTGGAATCGCTGAGGTTCACTGACATTTTTTTAATAATTCACTTGAACACGAAGTTAAGCTATTTCCCTAGTCGATGCCATGCTATTTGTATTGCGTTTCTGAAGAAAAGAAACGCTGTGGTTTTGCTCTATATCACCTGAACGTTAAAAGCAAATAGTGTCTTCGTTCACGTCGCTTTTCTCTGATGCGGCGTCCCCTTCCACTTCTGTGATCCTGCGTCGACCCTTCCACTTCTCTGATCCTGCGTCGACCCGTCCACTTCTAATCTCTGATCCAGCGTCGATCCGTCCACTTCTAATCTCTGATCCAGCGTCGACCCGTCCTCTTCTCTAATCCTGCGTCGACCCGTCCACTTCTCTAATCCTGCGTCGATCCTTCCATTTCTCTGATCCTGCGTCGACCCTTCCACTTCTCTGATCCTACGTCGACCCTTCCACTTCTCTGATCCTGTGTCGACCCTTCCACTTCTAATCACTGATCCAGCGTCGACCCGTCCACTTCTTTTCTCTGATCCAGCGTCGACCCTTCTTCTTCTCTGATTCTGCGTCGACCCTTCCACTTCTCTGATTCTGCGTCGACCCTCCATTTCTCTGATCCAGCGTCGACCCTTCCACTTCTCTAATCCTGCGTCTACCCTTCCACTTCTCTGATCCTGCGTCGATCCTTCCACTTCTCTGATCCTGCGTCGACCCTTCTACTTCTCTGATCCTGGGTCGACCCTTTTACTTTTCTGATCCTGCGTCGATCCTTCCACTTTTCTGATCCTGCGTCGACCCCTTCTACTTCTCTGATCTACCGTCGACCATTGCACTTCTCTGATCATGCGTCGACCCTCTAACTTCTCTGATCCTGCGTCGACCCTTCCACGTCTCTGATCCTGTGTCGACCCTTCCACTTCTCTAATCCAGCGTCGACCCTTCCACTTCTCTGATCCTGCGTCGACCCGTTCACTTCTCTGATCCTTCGTCGACCTGTTGAGTCCCCTTTTCCACTTCTTTCAACATACTTTTCTTTTCTCTCTTCCTCTGCTCTTATCCTGCGTCCCTAATTTCCTTTTCCTTCTTTTTTCTCACTATGTGTCCCTTTCCACTTCTCTTAACCTACGTTTCTTTTCTCTCTTCTTCTGCTCTTATCCTGCGTCCCTAATTTCCCTGTCCTTCTTTTTTCTCACCATGTGTCACTTTCCACTTCTTTCATCCTACATCTCTTTCCTTTTCTCTTATCCTGCTTCTTCCCTTTCCGTGTCCTCCTTTTCTCTCACTATGTGTCCGTTTCCACTTCTCTCATCCTACGTCTTTTTCATTTTCTCTCGTCGTGTGTTACTTTTCCATACTCTTATCCTGTGTCCATTTTCCGTGTACTCCGTTACCATTACCGTACCTTTTATGTATACTGATACTGTAATGGTTAAAGCTCAAGATATTTCCGTATTTTTTCGTTGAACTCTTATCAGTTTAAAATTGTTAATATATCATGACGTCTGAGCGCTTCCTCGACGCTGCTTCCTCCAAGCTTGACGGGTTTTTTTCTTCTTAACAGCGATAATGCCAACGAATCGAACCCTTTAATTGACTTAGTTAGTGACTCTTTGAATTGGACATGTTGGCCAATAAATGTCATAACCGCTGCTATATATCATTCAGTACGGAAGTCATTAGGATGGTATTTGCTGACGATTGGATTGCAGTGCGTATCATTATCATAGTCATGTTTTAAAAAGTTGGTATCAGAAATATTTATCCGTATTTTGATGCTATTTTTTGTTCAAATGTCGGGCATGCCTTTTTTATGATATCTTCACAGCCTATTTATATCTTCGATATCGACATTGACGTCGAATGTAATCTCTGTAGCTGGATCGGTCACCGATTGATGTTTGCTAATGATGAGTTTGAATTTTGTTATTCATCAACGTAATTACTGAAAGCAAACAAAAAACAATCATAAGTGATACGCACAACATAGCTGTATACTTATATAACACTTGTAAACGTCAAGGTCAATCAATAATCTATATGACCTTTTACACCATACAGAATTAATCTGACAATAACTAACTTTGTTAAAAAATAATACCCCCAAACAGACATGTTACTATACAATGAAACATGTCAAAGCAGTTCACCACTTTTACGTTACAGCGGTATATTGTGTATTGATGGTGTGGTATATTTTGTTCTGTGATGTGATAATCTCGAGTGTTCATCCTGTAGTTACTTTGTCAATGTGAATTGATGGTGTGGTATATTTTGTTCTGTAATGTGATACACTCGAGTGTTCATCCTGTAGTTACTTTGTCAATGTGTATCGATGGTGTGGTTTATTTTGTTCTGTAATGTGATACACTCGAGTGTTCATCCTGTAGTTACTTTGTCAATGTGTATTGATGGTGTGGTATATTTTGTTCTGTAATGTGGTACACTCGAGTGTTCATCCTGTAGTTACTTTGTCAATGTGTATTGATGGTGTGGTATATTTTGTTCTGTAATGTGGTACACTCGAGTGTTCATCCTGTAGTTACTTTGTCAAAGTGAATTGATGGTGTGGTATGTTTTGTTCTGTAATGTGGTACACTCGAGTGTTCATCCTGTAGTTACTTTGTCAATGTGTATTGATGGTGTGGTATATTTTGTAGTTGCTTCTTTGTGCGTCTGCATACTTTCTCCCTGTGTGTCGACACTGTAGTAAGTTTGGTCCCTGTATGGTGGCACTGTTATACATTTTCCCATTGTTTTCAATGTTTTATATTTTTTACCTGTGTAAACTATGTTTTCTGTCTGTTTACACTATCATAAATGTTATCTCCGTGATCCTTGTGTGTTGACGCTCTTTTTTTATTTCGTCCCTGAGTGTTGACACAGTTTACTATTTTGTCTATGTGTGCTGACGCTGTTATTTATTTTGTCCCTGTGTGTTGACAGAGTTTACTATTTTGTCTATATGTGTTGACGTTGTTATTTATTTTGTTCCTGAGTGTTGACACAGTTTACTATTTTGTCTATGTGTGTTGACGCTGTTATTTATTTTGTCCCTGAGTGTTGACACAGTTTACTATTTTGTCTATATGTGTTGACGCTGTTATTTATTTTGTCCCTGAGTGTTGACACAGTTTACTATTTTGTCTATATGTGTTGACGCTGTTATTTATTTTGTCCCTGAGTGTTGACACAGTTTACTATTTTGTCTATATGTGTTGACGCTGTTATTTATTTTGTCCCTGTGTGCTGAAACAGTTTACATATTTTGTCTTTGTGTGTTGACACAGTTCAATATGTATTGGGGTTGTATTTTTTTTCTGCTATATCATATACACGTTTACGGTGTCTTGATAACTGAAATATGTACATCAAGCCCATCTTTTTAGCCTAATGGTTTTACGGTGAAGGGATATTAGGTGTTATGAGACAGGCCCAGACAAACTCAATTCACTGACGATCCGCGCATCAACCAGCGGCTGTATATACATGTCAAGTGTTTGTGGTATTTGATTCTAAGTGTTGTTGTTATTCAAAAAACAAGTTTTTTTAACTGGCGGATGACGAATAATTGGGTTATGCAAAATAACCCATACAGATGTTGATTTATAGCTTTCCATCATGGCTGAGTGATGTGTAATCAACGTGGCATATTTGTCACGAAGGCATTAGATATCCGTACGGATGGCAAACACGCAAATCCTTACTTTCATTTTTTTTTTTTATTTAAACACAAAGTCTATTTCTTGAGTCATCTTATATCAAGTGGGCCTCCTGTTACCGCAGAAGCAAATTAATAAGATGACATCACAAAATATAGATCAATGTACTTACCAATACCCTTTATGCACGTCGCTGATACTATAAAACCCTACACAATTAGTGAAAAATAAATGAAATACAACAGAAAACAAAGACAATGTACTGCACCGCTTCGACTTAACCGCGATATGAAGTTAAAGTTTTTCCGAGAATGCGCAGAGAAAAATACGAAACTGAGCATACAATGATAATACAGTGGTGCAATGTGTCACATTCAGTTATCTCGTAATTATTTAATAATTAATTACGAGATAATTAAGTCGTTATTACGACATACTAAGTCGTAATTACGAGATAATAATGTCGTTATTAAGAGATAATTATGTCGTAATTACGAGATAGCTATACAATTTTTTACTTCATGTGGCACTAACCGGTTTCCGTACAAAATATCTTTGTAATAAGTAAATGTATCAACCATTTCTTCCAAATGTATTGTTTATTGGAGGCTATAGAAGTACCTGTTACATCCTACAGGCAATATACATTATTTGAGTCTATGACAACTAACAGGCAATATAAATTATTTGAGCCTAAGAAAAATTACAGGCAACATAAATTATTTGAGCCTATGACAACTTACAGGCAATATAAACTATTTGAGCCTTTGACAACTTACAGGCAATATAAATTATTTGAGCCTATGACAACTTAAAGGCAATATACATTATTTTGAGCCTATGACAACTAACTGGCAATATACATTAGTTGAGCCTATGACAACTTAAAGGCAATATACATTATTTGAGCCTATGACAACTTAAAGGCAATATACATTATTTTGAGCCTATGACAACTAACAGGCAATATAAATTATTTGAGCCTATGAAAACTTAAAGGCAATATACATTTTTTTGAGCCCATGACAACTAACAGGCAATATACATTATTTGAGCCCATGACAACTAAAAGGCAATATAAATTATTTGAGCCTATGACAACTTATAGGCAATATAAATTATTTGAGCCTACGACCACTGATCAGTAGATCGTTCCATGACTAAAGTGTTGCAGATATGTTAAATACAAAAAAAACCACAGTGAACATTTCCTTGAAGATAAAAAAAAAAAGGAAATGTAAATTTGTAAAATCTGACTGACTGGTTGACATGGCGATCGTTACGTATTTAACACTTGAGGCGTTGCCAATGCTGGTTGTTTTTCGACATAAACCATATTCCTGCTATTATCTTTCGCGAAAAAGATAAACCGGGCAAGACGTGCATTATCACATAAACACAAAATGCAGATGATTTATGAAATTAAACAAACACATTTCCTGTCAACTCTTCTACCACACTACCGTAATTGTGCAATCACGTAAGGACCTTAAAGCAGATACTAAAACAGTAATACGCAAGCAAATCTCACCTCAAAATCGAAACGGAAGCAAACAACAGGAGAAATAGAGATGAGGCCCCTACTTAAAACACCAGGAACTCCACATAAAGCCCGGAAGTAAAACAACCTTAGTGTAATTGCAGGCTACGTGTATCCTTCACCACATGTGGTTGTGGTGATAGCACCGGTACTTCATGTCAAATCCAACATTAAAAAGTTCAAGCCACGAACTTTAAGGTAAATATTATGATGTTTGACACAAACATTCTAGCTACTTGGTTTATTCGTCGACAGAACATTCTATCCAGAAAGTACATTTCCTAAAACAGGAATAGCGGATCAGCTGTGACACGTAAACATCATCAGCAGGTGCGGCTGGAATGCTGTTATTGTGAAAAGAAAAATATTGTTGTCACTTTTGTTTTAGATTTTGGTATTGAGATGAACACTTCAGTCATTCTGTATCAAGTGTTAAATGTTGAGGGGTTATGGAGGGCATTTTTTCATACTGTACGCAA
This sequence comes from Mizuhopecten yessoensis, assembly GCF_002113885.1. Taxonomy (NCBI): domain Eukaryota; kingdom Metazoa; phylum Mollusca; class Bivalvia; order Pectinida; family Pectinidae; genus Mizuhopecten; species Mizuhopecten yessoensis. The sequence continues at coordinate 417,824 of NW_018408441.1, forward strand.
ATGCACTAGAGATTTGCAGCGATGTGACATTTATAGTCCTATCTCACATAAATGCCATAATGTTTGGGTAGTGAACTATTATATTAAAGTAATACGTCACGGGAAGAATATATATAGGCCTAGCTCATTGTCTAATTCCTTTTAATAAATCATCTGGAATACAAATTATTGAACTGAAGTTTTGTTAGTAAATTTCAAAAAAAAATGAAAGTGAAGTAACCTCCGTTGTGATAATGCAGGTCAAATGTTCATCTGCGTACATTCTCTGCTTACTTTTAAATGTCAACTCTTATCTACGATAAACCTTCAAAGGAACATGCGCAGTCATGATAAACACTTTGTTGTATTAAATGATGATCAAATTCACGTGGATATTGCTTCACTTGAGGTTATCAAAACTTATATATTAACGCTAAATTGTTAAGTTTTTAAAAAGCACATATTTTAATATTCCTGAATGGAAAAGTGCTATGATCTTAATACCACTTAATGTCACTATTTAAAGGACTCTGTAACTCAATACAATAACCATCTCAATCGGACTGTTGTGCGTTGGAACAGTTCGTGTTACAGTATACAATGCATATTGGGGAAAACACTGTTCTTGCCTATAACAAATAACACATTACGATATTTACAGATAAGACCTGATGGAATGTATATCTGTTTGGAATATGATTTGTGTGAAGCATTGAGATATGTTTATTATTAATTTTAATTATCATTGAAGTATATCTTTTCTTTGGAAGCCAATAGGTAAATACACACTTCATGTCTATCGAATATGCACGAAGCAGCTAATAACAAGAACGTTTGATTTAGATCTCTCTGCTGTTTGTAAAAAGGTTATATTACTCCCCCCTCCCATCCAACCCCCCAACCTATTATTTAACAGTGTCGGTGGTAGGGAATCTCAATTCTGTTGTTGGAATGTGCCAAAAGATATAAAGTATAGTTGTAGTGATATAAATATAAGATCAACAGTTTCTAAAAATATTTTCAGGATGTGTCTTACGGAAACAAATTCTTGCTTGCTTGTTGAAAAATCTCTAGTCAACAGTCGTGGGCCTCTTCGTTTTATACACATGGTGATACCGATAAGACATTTGTTCTTGTGAAACTCCTGAAAACACGGTATCGTTTTCAGATGCATGGTTATTGTGCAAGCATATTACAGTAACATTTCGTTTCATGTTCCTTATTTCCGATACCATTTCCTTACTGCTGTTATTTTTCATAGTTTTTCATTTGAAATATTCGTGTATTCGTTCCTCTTGATAATCAAATAACCCCCTAACCTTTTTATGATGCCAAAATCTTGCTGGATGGCAATATAATAGTTTTTTTGCTAGATTTGGTATAAATACCATGATTATGCATAGAGTAGACTAATATAAGGTATTGTAATTGTCTTGATTACATTTCTGACATAATGTCACAATATTTTACGATTGCAACAGACACAGGTATGATGACATGCATGTGTATATTTCTGGTATTATTGCACAAGGGATCTCGAAGTATGTAAAAATGACCAGAAGTAACAGGTATTTTTATTTAAGAACCATTTTATATCTACGACGACGTCACGCCGCTAGTCTGTTTATCAATATGGGTTTAGTTTGAAAGGCACCGGTAGTTGCTGTACTCTTAAATCGCAAGTGAAACAGACACCCTTTGATTAAACGTAACATCGGGATATAAAGGAAGTTTATACTTACATGTGTGGGGTTTTGTTTCCTACAGCAGTTACATTAGCAGATATAAGTGTAATTGTACATGTATATGGCAGTATGTACGAACTATTGACCCTTCTATCTGCCCTTGAGCTTGTAGAACTTCACAACCATAGTTCTATAAAATCTATACTCTGACACGTGTAAACAGACGTCAACGAAACGTTCACCCTAAACCAGTCCTAGAGACATACTGTTTATACTGTAGGTCACCGAACGCTTTTTGTATCTTTTCCTGGCTTGTCTCTAAAACATCTTTAATTTAAATCAAATAGAAGACAGCGGCAGTTTTGTTCTATTTTTCCCCTTTGTTACTAATATAAACGATTATTCTTTTTCTTTATCTCCTGTTGCCGTTAAATTATGATAGCCACTAAATGTAGTGAGTATTTAAGTATCTCTAAACTGTTCAAAAAGTATCTTAGTTGGTTAACAGCGAAAGTAATGATTCGCAAAAAGTACTTAAAGACAAAAGTTTGATTATCGCGTTTGAATCTAATTCATGTTTGTGATACATGTCATCTTTAAGCCATTCTCAAAGTCACCATATTAAGCGTTATTTCGGTGGGTCTTTGTTTGTTTGTGTTTTACGTCATTTTTACACCGATGGTGATGGAGTAAAGCCGGAGTTCCCGCAGAAAAAAACCCACCGACCTACGGCAAGTACCAGGCGTCTGCCCCTCGTGGGCCTCCGATCCGTGACCAGGTGGTGGTGGGCTAGTGGAAGAAGAATATCAGACGCCTTAACCACTTGGCCACCGCGGCCCCGGTGCATCTTTGTAAACCTATACCGTAAAAAAAAGTTAGAATAAATATAATAGGGTGAAAAACAACAGCAGAAATTATCCGGCACATAGCAACAACCGACCAAAATAAAATACAAATATATGCTTGGGTGACCTCGTTTTGATCTGGAATATTTACTTAATCGAAGACACCTGATGCTATGTGAAGGTCAGTTCTATAATTTAATTAGTTTCGCTGTCGCGGTATGAAACTGCAAAAAATCCGACACTGCGTTACAAGTGCTCAACTCGTAATTGGCGGCGCTTGCCAAAGAAACAAGCAGACGCGCTAGATTACAGGAAACGAAACAAATTTTTCATATCATCAAAAAAACGTTCATGTCCATCCGGTTGAATGGTTTCGAATCCTAAACAACTCTGTAGAGTAGAAATGTTTTGATGGGGGATTTGTTCAGTCAGGTAAAGAGGGTTACGATAGTTGATTGGTTCAGTCTGGTAGAGGGGTAACGATAGGTGATTGATTCAGTCTGGTAGAGGGGTAACGATAGGTGATTGATTCAGTCTGGTAAAAGGGTAACGAAAGAACATTGGCTCCAGCAATACTAAAAAGAAGGAATCCTTGTATTATAGTTCCAGTCAAATTTTAGTTTATAATGGAAATTGTATAAATATACAGAACACACTGTTCTTTATGCCTTTCTATTTGTTTTACATTGAATTGGTGAAGCACTTTTGTTGTCGACTAAAATGGTTCAAAGTTGTAAGCGTAGCTCGGTGTCGGCCCTACAGTCGCTTCAATCCGCTGCCAACTCGTTAATCTTTGAGCCAAGGCGGCATTGTTAATCTGTCTCAAGTAAATGGTTTGTCTAAAATCACAGTTGCATATTTAAACACATTGTGACTGTTTATTTCTTTTATAGCTATAATGTATTCCTAACAATAATATTAACCAGACAGCCATCATTGCCACGCATATCCCGTACTATCAGATATCGTATATAATGTCATTACTTATCATCATCTTTACTAGTTTTAACATGCTTCATTACAAATCATCTTAAAGTTATCTTAACACAACTATACCATGTTCCATTACTAACAATCTTAGCAAAGTTATCTTACACATTTGTAACAAACTTCGTTACTGGTTATCTCGCAAAAGTTATCTTAAACATTTTTAATGTTTCATTTGTTTCGTTAGCTATATTTGATTTATAAATATTTTATTATCACAGCATTAGTTGATACATAAATATGTCAAGGTCTATTGGTACTCTGCTGTATTACATTTGTATGTACTTGAGCATCAACACTGATGTATAATATTTAGTATTCCAATTAACGCCCATGTGGCAAATATTTCGTTATCATGCACTTCTTTAATATGATTTAATATGACACATTATGGACGCAGGCTACAAGCCTCTATATCCATATCAGTACATACAACTTTTTTTTTTGTAAGAATGCCCTCTTGTTCTACTACTGATATCCCACTGAAACATGCTTTCGGTCACTCTAGGACCATTACAGTTTTTCACAATCTTAAAGACGTTTATTACATGTAGGTCTCCTCGCACCCGACGGTGCTTAAAGGTTCGTAGATTTAATCTCTGCAGACGCTCTGTACACGTCAAATTACTAAATCCAGGTGTAATTTTGGTAGCTCTTCTCTGGACGTTTTCAACTAAATCAATATCCTTGCTCCTTTATGGACTCCATACACTAGAGGCATATTCTAAGTGTGGTCTAACAAGCGCCTTAAATAAAAGTGTGAACATATTTTCATCCAGATAAGTGAATGTTTTTCTAATAAGGCCAACACTACTGTAAGCTTTGTTTACGTTTAATTGAATATGTGTCCTAAAGTTTAGATCTTCATCCACAGTTACACCGATATCTTTTTCACATGATATGCTCTCTAGTTCTATTCTCTCTCCCGATGCTCCAAGCATATAATATTTTCCATTTCATTTGTTTTCAGATTTAATTGAAAGTACTTTGCCCTTGTTTGGATGGAATTTGAGAGGCTATTTCGCAGACTAATCCTGGAGTTTGTTAAGATCTTCTTGCAGAGTCTCCGTATCCAGACTGCTCTTTCTTTCTCTGTATAAGAGTAACACTGATTTGCAGATACACACAGAAATTAAATAAATGAATTCCTCGAAAAATGAGCAATGTACGGTATACAGAAAAGGTTTGCTATCTTAAGTGTAGTGTAAATGTATCAGTAATACCGTGACGATTGGTTCCCTGGGTCAAGTCAATGTTTCGTCCATTAACGTAGAGTCTCATTATAAGCACGTGGAGAATGAAGACAACGCCAGCTCCGTCATAAAAGAAACGAACCGTTCACTCAATTAATGTACTCAGGAAAATCTTTATCATAGAAATTATTTGTGTCGGATTTCAGCTTGAACGTCAAGGTACTGCAAAGAAGATATGACTGCTAAGTAAACGATAGAATTTCAATGAAACAAATACATGTGAAGTGGGGCCCGAGTTTCACATTAGTTTTAAAACACGTTTAAACTTGCCGACCTTCATAAAACACGTGTCTAAATAAACCGAAAGCCCCGAATAGCTTGGCATGGATTGGAAACAGACATTGATTATCTCATCCGCAGGACTAAATCATTCTAAGTTCGAGGTCAAGAATCATAAGCATGACTGGTGTACTTTAAAGAAACGCTTCCTCTTGAAGGAATTATAGTTTATCGTAATTACGTCCGTGCTTGAAATGGCAGCAATAACAACATATGGAAGCCCGTTAGTGGCTCGTGAAACTGTGTATGTTTGGTGCTACTATCGTCTGCTGTCTAGATGCAGAAAAATGGCGCTGTTTTTATTGCATGGCTTTGTGTAATAATTAGGCTTAGTGTTAAACTTATTTTTATGTCTTCGGTAGGAATCCCTCTGTTTGGCATCATACTTAGACAAAATTTACTTGTATATAATTAAAAGATTTCATTATATTAGTTTTGATATTAAATATATGGATTGTATATATCTTAGTTATCAATTAACTTATATGTACCAGGTCTGTGTCTAAGATGATGAAGCAATGGCTAAAACAATAATAATTAAAAAAGAAAATCCCACGTTGCATTATGGAACTTCCTTAGTATCACTTTCGAACCGCATGGTGACGCAATCACTTTGTTTGACAATAAATGTGACGGAAACAAAACCAAACCTGTAACGCAGTTCTTTTAATGCTAACTTCGCCATCGGACGTCGTTAACGAAGACGATGTAAAGGCGGAAGGGAAACTAGGATAATTGGCATCCCAAATGAGAGAAAATCATTTTTCTGTTTTACTATCTTGTTTCTAACAAAAAAAGAATTGTCGTAGTGTACATTGTAGTAAATAATTTGTGGATAGAATATATGCAAAATCTGAGAAATCTACTTTAATTAAACTAGCAAGACCAAAGTCAACCCATGACGTTTGTTATCATATCATGGATAGCACCAAGCTATGATACAATCTATGAAAAGCTTGTCCAGCAAAGCTTTGGCTTTTAAATGATGTATGCGTACTAATAAAAGAAAACGATCCTATAAACTAAACTGAAACCTGTTTTTTACCTCTATAAATTAGCCATATCATCATATGTACACTTTGATAGTATATATATCATCTATGTGGTACCTGGTCACGTAAAAAGTTCCTATTACGCACTGATTTCTGGCACTACCTGCACACGAATCTCCCTCTGTTTGCTCTCCCTGTCTATGGAGTGTAATACTAACACAGGGTTGTGACTTGGCGCACCCTTCTGTCAGACTGTAATGGGAGATTGTCTTTCACTACGTGTGTATCCAAAACATGAAACAATTATACAACTTAGAGTATAAAGTAACACTTGTAAGAACACTGGCAAAAACACGAATGTATCATTTTAATTTGGAGGTTTGATTAGCTTTGGGTCCTACATATCTAAGAAATACGCTATTCTGGCCGAAACGTTGATTCATCTGGCTATTCCCGTCAAAGTGTTAACATACCAATGATGAATAGTAGCAACTTGTACAAGAGATGTGTAAACTCAAATTCAAACTGTTGAACACAACAGCATGAGATACAAATGTCTGTTACATTCAATGTATATTACATGAGGCAAATGTGTCAGTAAACAATATGTATAACCTGTTTCGGTATAATGTGTCCCTTAACAACAAATAAAATATTACAAGGTAGCATGTATCAGTAATCAACAGATATAACATGACAAGGTAACATGTGTCCGTAAACAAAAAGGAAACATGACAAGGGGGATGTGTCAATAAACAACAGGTATTACCTGACAAGGTAGCATGCGTCAGTAAACAAAAGATATAACCTGACAAGGGGGATGTGTCAGTAAACAACGGGTATAACATGACAGGGGGATGTGTCAGTAAACAAAAGATATAACCTGACAAGGGGGATGTGTCAGTAAACAACGGGTATAAAATGACAAGGGGGATGTATCAGTAACCAACATATATAACATGACAGGGGGGATGTGTCTGTAAAAATAGGTATAACATGACAAGAGGGATGTGTCAGTAAACAGCAGTGATAACATGACAAGGTAACATGTGTCCGTAAAAAACAGGTATAACATGACAAGGTAACATGTGTCTGTAAACAACAGGTATAACATGGCAAGGTAACATGTGTCCGTAACCAACAGGTATAACATGACAGGGTCGCATGTGTCCGTAAAAAAACAGGTATAACCTGATAAGGTCGCATGTGTCCGTAAACAACAGGTATACCATGACAATGTGACATGTGTCCGTAAACAACAGGTATAACATGACAGGGGGGATTTGTCCGTTAACAACAGGTATAACATGACAAGGTAGCATGTGTCAGTAAACAACAGGTATAACATGACAATGTGACATGTGTCCGTAAACAACAGGTATAACATGACAGGGGGGATTTGTCCGTTAACAACAGGTATAACATGACAAGGGGTATGTGTCAGTAAACAACAGGTATAACATGACAAGGGGGATGTGTCAGTAAACAACAGGTATAACATGACAAGGTCGCATGTGTCCGTAAACAACAGGTTTAACATGACAAGGGGGATGCGTCAGTAAGCAACATTTAAAACATGTCAGGGGGATGTGTCAGTAAACAAAGGCTATAACATGACAGGGGGGATGCGTCAGTAAGCAACATTTAAAACATGTCAGGGGGATGTGTAGGTAAACAAAAGCTATAACATGACAAGGGGGATGTGTCCGTTAACAACAGATATAACATGACAGCGGGATGTGTCAGTGAACAACAGGTATAACATGACAAGATAGAATGTGTCAGTAAACAACAGGTATAATCTGACAAGGTGACATGTGTCCGTAAATAACAGGTAAAACATGACAGGGGGGATGCGTCAGTAAGCAACATGTATAACATGTCAGGGGGATATGTCAGTAAACAAAAGGTATAAAATGACAAGGGGATGTGTCAGTAAATGACAGATATAACATGACAAGGTAGCATGTGTCAGTTAACAACAGTGATAACATGACAAGGTAACATGTGTCAGTAAACAACAGTGTTAACATAACAAGGTAACATGTGGCATTAAACAACAGGTATAACATGACAGGGGGATTTGTCCGTTAAGAACAGGTATAACATGGAAAGGTCGAATGTGTCAGTAAACAACAGGTATAACATGACGAGGATGATGTGTCAGTAAACAATAGGTTTAACATGACAAGGGGGATGTGTCAGTTAACAACATTTATTACATGACAGGGAAATGTGTCAGTGAACAAAATGTTTAACATGACAAGGTAACATCTGTCAGTAAACAACAGGTATAACATGACAGGGTGTGTGTGTCAGTAAACAACAGGTATAACATGACAGGGGGGATGCATCAGTAAGCATCATTTATAACATGTCAGGGGGATCTGTCAGTAAACAAAAGGTATAACCTGACAAGGGGGATGTGTCAGTAAACAACAGGTATAACATGACAAGGTAAAATGTGTCAGTAAACAACAGGTATAAACTGACAAGGATGATGTGTCAGTAAACAACAGGTTTAACATGACAAGGGAATGTGTCAGTAAACAAAATGTATAACATGACAAGGTAACATCTGTCAGTAAACAACAGGTATAACATGACAAGGGGGATGTGTTATTAAACAACAGGTATAACCTGACAAGGATGATGTGTCAGTAAACAACAGGTTTAAAATGACAAGGGGGATGTGTCAGTAAACAACAGGTTTAAAATGACAAGGGAATGTGTCAGTTAACAACATTTATAACATGACGTGGGGGGGGGGGGGGTCAGTAAACAACAGGTATAACATGACAGGGGTGATGCATCAGTAAGCAACATTTATAACCTGACAAGGGGGATGTGTCAGTAAACAACAGGTATAACATGACAAGGTAAAATGTGTCAGTAAACAACAGGTATTACATGACAATGGTGACATATGTCCGTAAACAACAGGTATTACATGACAGGGGATGCGTCAGTAAGCAACAGGTATAACATGACAAGGGTGGATGTGTCAGTTAACGAAAAGTTATAACATGAGAAGGGGGGATGTGTCAGTAAACAACATTTATAACATGACAGGGGAATGTGGTAGTAAACAAAATGTATAACATGACAAGGTAACATCTGTCAGTAAACAACAGGTATAACCTAACAAGGATGATGTGTCAGTAAACAACAGGTTTAACATGACAGGGGAATGTGTCAGTAAACAACATGTATAACATGACAAGGTAACATCTATCAGTAAACAACACGTAAAACATGACAAGGGGGATGTGTCAGTAAACAACAGGTTTAACCTGACAAGGATGATGTGTCAGTAAACAACAGGTTTAACATGACAAGGGGGATGTGTCAGTTAACAACATTTATAACATGACAGGGGAATGTGTCAGTAAACAAAATGTATAACATGACAAGGTAACATCTGTCAGTTAACAACAGGTATAACATGACAGGGGGGATGTGTCAGTAAACAACAGATTTAACCTGACAAGGACCAAGGTAACACGTGTCCCTTAATTACATGTATAACCTGACATGTGGTCGTGAAGTTGATGTAAAAGATTTACATAATCATGCAATAACAGTCAAATATGCATAAAGTCTAGTAAACTGCTTCTGTGTGTCAAACTCATAGAAATATTGAGCTGATGATGTGAGTTAAATATCAAGTTTTTAATCAAATTCAAATGAAGCTTTTTTTTATCACAAAACGAAACTATAATAGGCTATTATGTAAATCGAGCATTTTCCCCTTTTTTCTCACGATTTTTACAACACATTAAGGCGATATTCGTAACATGTAACGTTTTGAATAGAGTAGATAGAGAAACCATTCACACCTATCGTTGATTAGAGATCCCGGTAGGGTTATCTGCCACTGTTTGCTGAGTGCTCTCATTATAGGGTTTTGTGAACATCTTGCTGTGAAAACATTTGTTGGAATGTAATGTATAATCTTGAATTCCTTCTCACTGTTAACCACTAAATTGTTTCTCTAATGAGCGAGGAAACGTTAACTTGTTTATTGAAACAATGCATAATACATGCCGTTCGAACTAGATGTAGGAACAGCCATTCACATCTACAGCAGAATATGACAAACAACTGTTAATTACTATAATTATTCCCCTTCCCTAAGGATGTAACAGAGAAATTTCCAACTCGATGGGTCATATTTTTAGTAACCTTAACCCGGGCTAAAACATTAGTTTGAAACATTTGTAATTTGTTTTTATCTTGATTTTCATTGGACCTCTGATTTTAACGTCATATCTAATTGTTCCCGTGAAGCCAATAATTAGTGTTTCCCTTCATGTCATGTCTGTCATACCCTGGATGTCGACATAGACATCGCACCCTAGGTAGTGACTAGTCTGGTGAAAAAAGAGAATCATGAACTGGTTAAACGGGAGATAGTTCTGTGAATGATGGGAAAAACATACTCTGCGTATTACGTCACGACCTCTACCCTTCATATCCCCCTCCCCCTCCCACTAAAAAGTGATCGGGAACGAAGGAATTGACACGAAATGTACATGATAATACATTTATCTCACCTTCAGATTTTGACGAAGTCGTTAAAAAGTTGATAACTTTGATTAAGTCGTTTAAAAGATAATTACTTTAATTAAGTCGCTATTTATCCGTTATTTGTTTTCAAAGTTGCTTGTTTTGAGTTTTAACTTTCTGTCTTCAGAGACAGTTTGGCGGTAATTGTTGCATATGGATTAAATACTTATCGCCTGTATTGCCTTCTAACCAGACGTAAAGTCAGGAGAAATATGAATACACACAGCTTGTGCCATGTTCTAGAGCTACTGTATTACTTACAGATAAGTTTTCATTACAGATGATGGGTGAGCCAACTTCATTTAATGAAATATAAACCATATGGCATATCCATCTGCTGTGTCGGTAATCTTTCACCGCGGTGCAGAACTACATAGGAGGCTCATTATAATAGGTAGTAGGTATTTAACAATAATGAATTGATTGCCTACTGCTTGGTTAGAACTATGAGGGTATCTCTTCATGTGGGCTTTGGAAACCATTTAACATTCCGAATTTTACAACTCCAGTTTTTATTAACAGTTTGTATTCCATCACATGACTTAATGAAATGATGATCTGCCGCTTGAATTCCAGACAATGCCGTGTGCACTGTTCATAAAAGAAATAATTATGTTATATGTAAAAACATTAAGCTCCCTTCCCTATGTTGCTGGCCGAGGCAACCGCCACCATCCTTCCACTTCGTTGATGGCGGAGACGACACCCCTCCCCGACAGTGTGCTGACGGGAAAAACAATATGTCTGTCCCACTTCCAGTATTTTTGATGGAAGGAAAACAACAACAAGTTTGACCATAAAATCAATAAAACTAGGTCAAAGATTAAATAAATGAGAGATTCACATGACAACACTTACGAAAATACAGACACAATAAGACCATATGTTATGGAACGGAAAGCGTCATTTTATTTATTAACAACACTCGGAGTGTAAAACTTTGTCAAATCCATGCGATGTCAGGTCCTCAAAGCGATGCCAGGATAGTGATAACTAAACAATAGGGCACAATAATAAGCATCATCACAATATTGCCCTTCTTAAGTAGGTATTTACCAATAAGATTATGATCGCCTTTAGTCTTCATCAACCTGAATCTTTCGAAACCATGTGATGTACTTTTGTCCGTCAGTAGTCGACACATATCATATAATTGTATTTAAAGCGAACTCTTGAACACCGAATCAACTGCAGCATGTTAACATCGTGTGAGGAGGAATAAGGATATTACTATAAACAAAAGGAAAGTTAATGTTTGGGTAATACTAATCGTTCTGGTTATAGCACAGCTTAATAGTAAGTCGTCCGCGTTGGTCTTGAAGTTAGTTAAGTAAAGCGACTGATGTAGAAGAGAATTTAATCTAACTGATTTCAAGTTCAGGACGGGAAATGTGATCGACGTGGTCAAAATGTTTTATGATATCTAAAGACTGCAGAACTTGGCAAAGGTTTTGTTACCTACATTACATTTTGCTTATTAATTGCAATTGGGACATATACGTCCCCATTCTTTATGTAATGGCAGAAACAAATAAGCCCCTTCCTGTTCTAATGGAAGAGACAATGGACACCCTTTCTCTTTAAATCTCTAAAATGACTTTGCTTAATTTGTTAGGTTTTTCGAGACCGAGCCGAAGCTGAAGCGACTGTTCCCGAAGATCGTGCGGGTGAACGAGAACAACGAGCTAGAGCTCGAGATGGACGGGGAGATGCTGAGAAAACATGGCCATAATGTCATGCACACACTAGGTGGCGCCATAGAGAACATGGAGGAGAGCGACTTCATGAACACAGTTATCATAGCCATCGGCTCTACGCATGTTCGCCGGAAGGTCAAGGGCAAAATGTTATACGTGAGTAATCAGCAAAGTTACAGGTAGCTGTCTGTTCACATCCAATCACAGATTTTTGTTTTTTCCTTAAGCAGTCTTTTATTCTAAATTAGAGTCATAAAGACATAATTATATCTGGTTATTTAATTCGCGCCCTTTGACTTTGTGACTCCTGGATTACAATATCTATTCGAAATATTTTACTTCACTTCACTGACGTCATAATCCCTCGCGATGGACATCCATGATGATGAGTACCATAGTAGATGGATACTTTAAAAAAAGTTAGCTTTACAAACACACGGAAGTGATTTAAATCGACTATCACTAAAAGATTTGAAGTATATTGGTATAGAACTGGCAGCAAGGCTGGATGGTTTATCATTACCAAACACAAATTCCTACGCGGTCTACTTCGGCGATCAATCGACAATGCTCAAGAAAAACAAACTGTGGAAGAAAGAAATTCCACAACTCGTGATCGTTATGTATCAAGTTAATCGAACTCTGATTGGTCACGTTCAATTAAAAAAAGAACAGAACAAAAATCGTTATACTCGTTATTTTAAGGAAAAAAAACTAATTTTACTAACTTGAGTAAGATATGCGAGATAAACGACGGTCATTAGTGATGTCTCCTTTGTATAAATCCTGTCAGTGTGAATTGAACCTTTTATCTGTATGTCAGTATGTAATTAAGGCTTTAATCAAGTACATGTTAATGTACATGTAATCTATAAGTGAGTATTAGTCAGTATATAATTCGTTAGATGTATATGTATAGTTATATGTAAATTACAGGACGCGAATGACCAGAACATGTACATATGTACATTGTTTTGTGCAAGAATATAATATATATGTTCACGTCCATTTCGTACAAAATGTACAGACCATATAGACAGAGCCTTTGTATCGGCATAGCATGTTATACCATATCAAAACCATCAATACAACGATTTAAGCAACTACAGCATTATATACGTCTTATAGACATTGTCATTTTAGCATGACAACTATCAGTCTAGAAACCTGTTTTAGAAAAACATTATCTACGATTGCTGCTTACATAATGGTCGTTCAGATGCATCACTGACTGGTAGGGTTATGTTAAAATGATTGTCACATAGCTCCATTGCTTCTCATAATAAACTTGGAAGCTGGATAACCTTCCACGGTAATGAGTGTATATTCAACCGAACAGGTTTATAGTTCCATGTTTATAAAGAAGCATGCGCTAAGTGCGGCCATAGTCGAGGGATTTCCCTGGAGTCGGTCATATTAGCACCCTGTAGGTATTCGGTATCTGTATTGATTTTACAATGATTTCCTCCACACACTGAATCGATAGCGTGACCATTGTGTATCAAAACAATAGGATGCAGTTGTCGGTGTCGTCACCAAATACTTACAAACAATCAATTCAATTGACTTTCACATTCTTCTGACTAAAAGGGTAATCGGATCGGAACTAATTCAATATATTGCTCTTCGACCAAGCTTTTCTATCAACGTCCTATCTCTGTCAAAACAGAGTTACAAAGATAAGATGAAGTTATGTTTTAGGCGATAGATTAATGACAACTTTAAAAAGGAAAGAAATTACTTTGAGATTTGATGTTGTATACAAACCAAGAAGATAAATGCTTCTTCTTTTAAAAGCTTTTAGCAACTATATGATAGTTAACGTTAATAATGCTGTTTTGTATATCTCTTCTACAGCATCTGTGGCCGTCATTGGACTACGGACTCCGGGACGTGTTACAAGAGCGATACACACGAGAGGTCGCGGCGGCGTGGAAGAAACTATTCTACTATACCATCAACCAGATGAGGAGGGGAATGAAGGCCAGCAAGTTTGGAATGTAATTACCTGGGGTTTGGAGGAGTATCATTGTGTGTGTCAGATATAATGCCCTTTGTTTTCGGGGGTGGGGAGTTCGGGTACTGGTGTCACCATTGGGGCAGCAGATACATTTTTAGCTTTTTCAATGTCTCAATGGTCCACTCATCCTCGATATCCAGGGGTTACGCTCACTTTCGCTCTCTTCACCTATGGAATATGTCGTAGCAAAATTGAAGGCTCGGTGTGCGCCACCTTGTTGATGAGACAAGGAGACTTGTTCGATCCTTTGATATACATTAAAAGAATATCGCGGTCACGTAGCGGTAAATGTTGACAGCATTTGAAGTCGGGCGTCTCTCCTTTGTAATCTTCAAAGGACAGGTATCAGCCTAGCGATTGGTCAGTTTTTTTGTACCTGAGACCAATCGAACAGCTACATTTGTATCTTCGTGTCTTCAATTTTGCCATGACATATTCCAGGGGTGTAGAGAGCGAAAGTGAACGTGGTCCATTATGGAAAAAACACCGATTCTGCAGGGCACATTAATCCCCTCTTACAACAACATGGATACAGCAGGTCTATTGTTTGTTCGACCATTTAGGGAACAGATAAGACGTTAAGTATAGGTATGTTTTAATTTAAGTCATTCGTATGTGTGGATGTAAGGCGGTGCTATGCCAGGTTGCAAGGAATTACAAGACGTTACATACATTTATGTCTTGGTATGTTGTCTTATTATACTGTAAGTGATGTGATGCCCGGTTTTTTATATGCTGCGTAACAATAATATATTGTTGGTGTGTATTTTAGATATATTCGCGCCTTCTTACAATATTTTTGTCTAATCAGTGCAATTTGATTGTTATTAAAAGTTAATTACTTGGGTCCATTATTCATTATCAAATCCTGTTTATTTGTTTCAGTAACAAAGCCACGGACGTCTGATCCTGCGAAATTGCAACAGGGAACAGTACTTTGATGTTATACGTTACTCTATTCCTTGGTGACACTTGACGTGCGCGGAAGTGAGAAATTGGTTTGCTTGGGTGTGATAGCCCGTTGTTAAAGAAGGACATTCATTGGAACTCATGGAACTCATACTCGTTTTGCTCGTGTTGTACACGCACAATGTCATACAAGACATGGACGTTTAAAACATGTAGAACGGGTCATGAATCTGTCGGATTAAAAGAAATGATATTAATGAAAGAATGGTGGACTTGTACAATTAATATATATGTAAGCGCCTTTACCGACATGTTTTACTGTACAAGGATGTTTTATTGTCAGTTTTCTTTCTTGGAGATAGATATGTACTGATTCGTTTAAAGATAATGGCTACGAATGTGTCGCAAGCCATATCAAAATATGTGACTTTGCACGTAAAGAATGCTCAAAGGACGTTCCCAACATAGTATTTTCCTTCCCCGTGATACTCCCTACTTTGATTGATGTACTGGTTACATTACTTCTGACATAATTTTAGTTTACCTGCATCTGTCGCGTTGTAGGACTCTTTACATGCCAAATGCAATGGTTTGTTGAGTTAGTGTAGTCCCCTTAGATGGTTATATATCTCGCTAATTGTATTGTGCCTTTGACGTGAATACGTCATCAGTTTTAATACCGATAAATAGATCTTGTTTACAAATGGTATTATAGTCAGCTTCAAGTTAATGATTTATTGACTCAAATATTGGTATTGGTGATACTGCTATGCTTTAATAGATTTTCATACATCATGGTATATGCATTACATGGAAAAACGTAGCCTTTTTCACAAATGTATATATAGTCACTCCTACAATATTCACATAACGATTCAGTTATATTTTTACCTTTCTTGTCTACAGAACAAGTAAATACCATTCTTATCATGCCTTTCTTATTAACGAGTAATTTTCAGTACCAAGTTTGTTTAAAAAAAAAAGGAATCAATTTCTCTTTCATATGTTTTGTTTACATACCGAATCAGTTTCACTACCATGTTTATTTACATAACAATTCAGTTTCACTACCATGTTTATTTACATAACAATTCAGTTTCATTTTATCATTTATCTTACGTACATTTGTATCATTATCACTTCAAAGAAATACATTGTTTGAAACGTAACTACATTGTTAAACTTTTAATGCCGACAACCTAAGGAGCCCCGACCACTGCCACAAACTGTAACTAAAGATACGAATTAGGGACGGTTTTTATAGTTTTAGTAAATTATTTATGTAAAGCGAACATACATTGCGGAACTTTGAAGAAACAAAAATGTCTGTAAGACACGAATGTATTCGCAATTAGTGTCGTTGCTTGACAGGTTTCTATAAGTACTGAACAACTGTTCCTGTGTTAAAGAGTAGCCAATTTGCCAAATTATCAGTGCTGTACGTGGAATTCTAGCGGGATTTCTATTACACGATATAGTAGACTATAAACATTGGTCTATATACATTTTCTTATCATAATAATGTCACTTCCATCTGATTATTTAAGATTTGACGTTCCCTTCCAACTCCTATCTATATGGGAAGTAAAATTCATTACCATTTGAAATATTTTATATGCAATCACAGATTATTGAACATAAATGTCGGATGTCTATATTATATTCTATTATTTATTATTTATGTGCTACCGTGTTATGCAGTTTATGTGTTCGTGTCATTTTTCTGTTCATTACACAAAGTAATGCCATCTGTTGTGTCGTCAGAGTGAAAACATTTGAAATGATGTTACAAAATTCAAGACGGCATATAGTGACTTTGATTATAACGGACACTAGATAAAGTTGGTGTTGTAAAACTTGCTTTTCGATATTACTTGTATCTTTCTTGAAAAATATCCTGAACTCATTTCCATTTAATGAGATATATGAAACTCAGAGTGAGGTTTTCCTTTTAGCAAAGGTAAAAGCATACTAGGTTACGAAAACCTCTCGACTTATGTTTCATAAATATCACAGAAAACGGAAATGAATTTTAAATCCTATATATTTATATTCATATGTATATTAAAATGCATTTACTTTATAAAGGTGAATTGGTTCTAAATGTTTCCCTTGTTGAACAGTGACGCAGAACAAAACCCGCAATGTACAATATACACCACAATATCACGAGACATCATAAACAAAGGGAGGTAACACTGTCAAATGTAAGTGTTTTCTGTTAGGTATGCCATACTTACCTATCAGCTACATGTGCATAACCTGGAGTCATATATGTTTAAAGCAGCTATCATCTTTTTATATAATAGTCTTAAAGGCGGAAAATAAATCATATGTAAATACCTTGATTTTATCAATCTCTAATAGGAAAATGACACGATAAAATAAATATTAAATTGAATGATCTTAAATTACACACAACTATTCAATTTAATGCACCGGGCATTCGCTTATAGCAATTATTGAATTCCAAACACTTTTTTCCTTCTTTTAATTTTTATTTCAATAATACAGAAAATATCATTGATTCAAAGTTTACGAAATGGAACAAATGTAAAAAAAAGTATTATCATTTGTATAAATGTAGAATTAATAACGTCAGAAATATGTCGTTTTGCGTTATTAAAAGAAGTCACTATGTAGGAAATATAAATTAAGGTTATGAGATTTCAATGTTCGTAATTAAACTGTAGATAATGATAACGAGATTGATCATACTCAGATGAAAGCCTATGTGAACAACAGCTGTAAATAGTAAGGAGACATACAGGTACTATTCATACACGATAGTGTACTTCTACGTCATCATTTATCGAATTGTATTTTATGTTATTTTCATCTCACAAGCTTACAAAGTTTATATTTTTAATCGTTTGATCGCACAACTCGCTCACAGAATCACTTCAACTGTGTTTGTTTCGTACCTATTATGTCATGTCAGCAAATATTTCTTCATAATGTTTGATAAATACCTATAACAGGTAGTGTGATCTTTGCAGTTAAACGTTTGCACGTGGTTTTGTTTAAATGGGTCTTAAGCTACATACACACTTAACTCGAATGACCATCCTTCATCATTTCGTTTGATCAACGTCTATGTTGAATAACATATTGCATTTAAATTAAAAACTAACATGGGGTGAAGTATCCAAACAAGCCCGGTAGTGAAGTGTAATAGAATTTCATATGTTGTCTTAACTTATATAATATATATTATGATGTAGATAGGCTTTTGATATCACATATTAATGTTTGTTCTGCATGTTGATAAGATATATTTTCGAATTCACAATTCAATAGTTATGTTATATACTGTAAATTTGAATAAATACGCGTCATGCCTTACCCATAGTTTGTTATTTTTATATATTATTATATCCAAAAGCTGGTACATACATTGTATATAATTTATGATACATAACGAATTCTCTTGAGGCAACTCCACAAGTGTAGTATTATTCTGAAAAATAAAGTAGTGTATCAGATCTACCGTGCCTGTAAAACTATATCAACAATAGTAGATTTCAACGAAAAAAGTGCAACAATTCGTTTGTTTTTTCACAGCAATTGCATCATATCTTTCCTCTGCATCATGTCAAAATTGTCGCCAAACTGGCTATCATCAGTTTGTCAATGAATGAAATCTTTAAAATGTGAAGACAGTACCATTCCCTCCTAAGTGTATATTGCCCGTTTAGATAAACACATGTACAGTGAGGTAAAAGAACGAGTCCGTTTTGAACGCAGCTCAATTAACATTACTCTGTAGTAATGGGAATTTAATTTGGAAAGAGAAGTTAACATTGGAGATTCGCGAATATCGAATGGAATGGCCAATTGACGGTCATTTGTCAATCGTGAGTATCCATATGAATGTCCAATAAGACTTAATCCAGTACCCAATACATGTAGCAGATTACCTAATAATCATTGATTGATTACTAATGTACCCAGAAATGTAACGGAGGTGAACACGTGGAGCTATCGAGAAAACAAGTCGATAATGTAATTGAACCTGTATTAAAGACAGTTACTTCCTTGGATGGACATTTTGAATCTCCGTTTGGAATCTCCGTTATTCTATTGAACATTCGCCTATATTACTTGATGATCCAACTGTGTCGATTGAATTTCGCCTCTAGTAACTTAGGGATCAAACTGTGTTCCTGGAAATTTGCCTCTAGTAATTTTGTCAATAAATTATATTGATAGAAAAGATGGCCTATTGTTAATGCATATATAAATGGTAATAATGTTGAAATGTTAGGCCGGAGTAAACACAAACAGGTTTAAACAGACAAGAGAGCGTCCCAAAAATCCAAAATAACATTATTCCCTTCACACTGTTTAAATTTCATAACACAGATGAATATTGTACACAATGCGTATTATATAGTATAGTAAGCTACTAGTCCATCTTCAGTTGAAAATCAGCCTGTTAAAAGTTTTATTACCTTTTGCATAATGTATGTTGTTATTTTAAAGAGGTTCGTTTGTGTCTGAATATAACACACATGATGACAAACTTAGGACAAACAATGCCTCTAACTATGTCACTCAATCCTTTATTAGTGTCGTCTGTATGTGATATCGGGTTTTGTTGATTCGCGGGCTATTAAACACACGTACTAAGGTAATAGAACAGACTGCGGGCGTGGTACAATACTACGATCACTTTTGTTAATGATAAGATATTTAATTAACTTGAACATCAGTTTAACAGGCAACGAAACAACAAAATCGACAGATTGTTTGGACAGGTATACACGTACGTTGTACTTCAAAAGAGACAATAAAAAGAAACATGCCATGTACACAAACTTACGGTTATATCAATACACAAGGACAAGATATACTACAGCGTCAATAGACCAGAATAAAGCACAGCATCAAAATGGGAATCCTCCGCTCCCCCCCCCCCCCCCCCCCCCCCCACACAAAAAACCCACCAAAAAACAAAAAACAACCAGAAAACGAAACCTTCCGTAAAACTTAAGCGTTACCTACACAGACAAGTTATCTATGTTGAGTTTATTCATCAAGTATTAAGAAATGTGTCCGTCATAATCAGAAAAGAAAGTATAATATGGAATTTTATAAAGTACACACCGGATATATGACGCTAAAAGATGACAACGACAACAGCGAACAGCTAACATGGTTATGAAATAATCCACTTTAATACAGTACATAGTTATTTGTTAAGCAACGCAAATTACACTACCATCTTCAGATTTTTTATTTGTCGCTATTGGCAGTGAGCGTGAACAACAAAAATCTTCACGCAGATCAAAACGTTCAAAATTATTACGAAATACCTGTAGCTTTGCAAATATAAGGAGGATTCTGAATGAAGAAATATGTATAGTAAGTATCAAAAATGTATTCTTACTCCTATATGAAAATACAGCTTTGACATCATCCTTTGTTCCCATTGTACATTATATAGTAGAATGTACATTTAAGTACGTGTAGCTGTCAGTTATTGTGTCTAACAATGGACAGCTACTGGTATAACAATGGACAGCTACTGGTATAACAATGGACAGCTACTGGTATAACAATGGACAGCTACTGGTATAACAATGGACAGCTACTGGTATAACAATGGACAGCTACTGGTATAACAATGGACAGCTACTGGTATAACAATGGACAGCTACTGGTATAACAATGGACAGCTACTGGTATAACAATGGACAGCTACTGGTATAACAATGGACAGCTACTGGTATAACAATGGACAGTTACAGGTAACAAAATTGTTTTGAGCACCAGCAAATTTTAGAGAAAAATCAACAGTTTATTAACAAAAAATAAATAAAAATAAATGTATGGATATTGATGGAATAGAAAAACACATATCTTGATTCAAGAATAATCCACCTTATCACTATGTGGACATGAAAATCATTTGCATTTCCAAATATGGTACATGTAACTCTACCTGTACCTGTCCAGTAAGGTAGCAATATGCATTCATGCATGAATGGCCATAGGTCATGCTGCATACACACAGATACCTGGTCATTGTAAGCTTCATTACCTGTACATTGTTCAGTAGCTGTCCATTCTTAACACAAAAAGGTGTCCGCTATTAATACAGAGGGGTTTGTGTTTTAAGTAGGAGAAAAGCCGCAAACTGTCCATTCGGTTAGGGAATGAACATAGTATTTGAAAAAAAGTTTTTTATTTCAGATATTGCATGCAGCCGTTACTCTAACAATATTTAACCAAACGTTAAGGATGTCATTTTTTGTTGTTTTATTTACCGTTATAAAATACATGTAATTGAAGGAAGATAACTCGTGCAAAAAACGTTGAAAATCCCAACCTAGACGATTCCTATTGAAAGGGAGGTTATTCTGACATAACTACGGCAAGTCACCATGAGCTATCGAACCTGAACGTTTTGAGCTTACCCTGGACTTGCATGACAAGATGACCGTGCCTGATCAACACACATTCATTGAAAGGAGGATGGGGACGGCGGAAACAGGAAAGGCCCGAGGATCTGCCTAAGTCATCACAGGAATAAGCATTTGATTGAATTATTGAAACTTTGCTGGTGCTTTGCACGAAATATGACGGTGATAATCAAGTAATGCGAGTAAGGTTCCGGGCTCTGTACTAGCATGTAAACAGTTTAAATGAATAATTTAGGTAAAATAATCTCATTCTTTTCATTGTGATAAAATGGCAGACAATATGTACCTTCACATGACTCTGCAATGCTTACAGATGTTTTTTAATTAAATGTAAATATACTATGTACCATGTTAATATAAAATATAAACGTTATATTGATACAACAATTTATACCAGATATTGATATATGAGATGACACACCTTTTGCCTATATCCTAATTGGTTGGATCCTAATCACGTGGAACTCAGTGATTTGTGATATTGATTCGATGTTACAATATTTAGAAATAGCAGGTCAGTATTCACGTTGTTTCGAATTGTAACGTCACTATGCTCTCTGCTCTCTTACCTCTTAATATGAAATTAAAGAATGAACAAATACAATTTGTTTATTTTGCCATCAAATCAGAAACCATCATTCAATCAATACATTGTTCAATATTCCTTTTTGTTGTAGTTGTTTATCGGGAGTTCGATATCTAACAAATATCATTAATAAGACTCATCATTTTTGACAACACTTTGGTTTTATCTGTCATTAAAGCTAGAGATTACTGACAAATAAGCACAAAGAATATGAAATTGAAATTAAAAACTAAGTTAGGCAATACATTATGATTTTGAAATATATATAGAAAAACAGGAAAGGGGAGAAGGTGTCTAGACCCGTAAAACATTAGTTCACAGCTTTTTAACTAGTAGTATTTCATTTAAATTGTATCAGAGTCCATTCCAGACACAATATTCTGTCCAAAACCATGTCTTTTATACGCGATTGATGTTCAATGTGGGAAATATTGCATACCATGTAAAATAGTTAACTCTAATGTCATGCTAAAAATACTGGTTCAAGTTTCCCCGACAGATAATCTGATCGTTTCCTTCACAATCCACATTAGTTTAGTTTTGTTAATTGAACACACGGATTCGCTATTATTTGAAGTCAGTCTTTCACTGAAGTAATAATGGCGGGTAATATTTTATTTGAACAAGAGAATGATGCGCGATGAACTGTACGTTTTGAAAGCGATAGATTGTTGATCAAGAACTCGTCTCCTAAAACCGTTAATGGAGTATAGGACAAATGTATCGTTGTCGCTTGGTGTGTTAGTTATCAGACCTTCAAACTAGTCAAGTATGCCAGCTGAATATTAAAAGGCAGCTGGGTAGATAACAACTCTTTTGTGTTTTACTCGAATCTAGATACACTGGAATAGTGAACTTATAGAATAACCACATGAATATCGTATAATTTCGTAAATTTTAGCATATTCCACGAAAGTATAATAAGGACGTAAAAAAGTTTACAGGAAATTGGAAGTTCCTCTCAATACATGGCAGGTAAACCTCGATTCTTGCTATCGCAAACAATATTGGAAAAAGTCGTAATGATAACACTGTATGGGTGAAGTTGTAAGAAGGGAAAAGGACAAAAATCTTAAAACGGAGTGATCTTCGATCATCTGAACTTGCTTGCTTAGTAGTATTTGTATGTCCACAGTAGCTTGGGCGACTTTGGATTTCTACCTTTTTGACTCCTAGCATCACCGATAAGTCCTAGAGACAGCTGAATGATGCATTGTAGTTCATTTTTTCTATACTGTGTCTATTAGTTTTATAGGTGCAACTACATGTGTGTCCTTAGCTAGTCTTTAAATAGACAAATGATAAAACAACAATAATTAGATTCTTTGCATGATAATAATATTGACTTTTATGCGGTTTATATATTTAAGCAAATTACTTGTTTCTGTCTAGAGTTATGGCCATAAAACTCTAAACAGAGTTTCAGACAAAACTATCAAGTATTTGTCTAAAGCAATAACAGCAAATGTAAATTTCGTTAGTGACATTTTCCATTAATATATATATAAGGTGATATTTAGAGGTTATTACATGCCTGTGTTTATATCAGATCCTAGATTGGCACGGGCTTCCTTTATCAGACCCAAGGGCCAAAGGCATGCGGGCCTGATATAGGTTGAGGGTCAATCTGGGGTCTAATATGAAAACAAGTATGTTAAAACATTTTTATCATATACATTTAACTAATGAAAAAACTCCATTAAAACAAATATTGAGTTTTACGTCATGATGAGTTTTCCTCTTCGTGTTGCAGTTTTTCATGCAATGTCGACAAAACTACCGGTGTCCTCCCTTTCGATGTTAACAAACCTTTCCACTTCCAACCTTTGGTCATTTTCTATTGTACTGCCTCTCCATGAGACTCCATTGTAGACAAGAGATGCAGACGACAACAAAAAACCTCTAAAATGTGAAGCGGTCACCGAACCGAACTGTGTATGACCCGGATGCGGGCTGATATATCCGGAAGCGGGCTGATATCACCGGATGCGATCTAGTCCTATCGATAGGTTATTACACGGGCGGGCAATATCGACAATTGGAATGATACAGTATCACATATGCAATTTGGTCGATATTTCAAGCAAGTATATGATAATCTACATATAGACCCACTGTATATGTATAATATTATAGGGTAACCGGCCGGACTTTTGACTTTAGCCTTAAATTACTGTTATGTCAACACAAATATGTATTGTTGGAATCCCACCGTATTTGCAAGGTATAGACACTGTATTCGCATTGTACCACGAAACCAGTGGAAGTTATGTCCTGTGAATTTGACAACATTACTGACATATTGTAGATAGCCGGCAAGTATCAACCTCAAGTTGGTATTGTTATTGCATATCTATAAAAGCTAAGCATTGCATATTTGCAACCAAAGCCACAGAATAAAGTACCTTATAAAATAAATTGACAAGTTTGTCACATGCATTTCATGATAAAAATATGTAATTGAGACTAAAATATGTTTAAAGACTGGTTAAGTAATGAGGAACTGATAATTACTTGGAGGTGAGGCAACTGTTATTTATTTGTTTTTCATTTGCAGACTATGTTTTGCAAACGTCTTGCAATCTCAGTATACACTGTCTGTTCTGGCTCACATTTTATCATCAAAAGAAATCATCCATGAGTATGTGTATGTGCCTCCGTATCAAAGACATGCGCATCCAAAGTGAAAGCAAAAAGGGTAAAAGCTCAATTAAGTAATACTGACATGTAATCATTAGAGGCCGTCACAGAACGTGAACAGTATGTGACAGACCATGGCAATGTGATTAGGGGCAGTGGATACACCACGACCTATTGGTACCTTAACTAACTTAGTTTTCGCAAATACGTATTTCCAACACAAAACAACTGATAACGGGCATGTGTTTACTGTAATTGGGCAACATGCAGTTATAAGGCCTGTTATTGGACAACATGCATCCATAAGTCTCCTAATTGGGCGAAAAGCCTTTATACTTTATTCGTCCACTAATTGGAAAATAGGCTGTTATTAGTCTTCTTACTGGACAAAAGGCATTAATTGGTCCACTTATTGGAGAATAGGTTTCATCAGTCATATCCTAAAATACGTGCTTTTACATTACCTCTAACGACTCATTCGCGAAGATATGTGTTTTCTTAATATTTTAATTATGTAAATAACATGATATACTACACTATGTACGTTTATATGATTGTATTATACTTTAATGGAAATTGTGTTTAGGATACTAATTTTCTGTAATGAAAATGCTTTTCAATATCGTTCACACAACAGAATGAATGGTTATATCAAACATGCCGATCAACAAATAGACAGCATTTAAAGATATGTTAATATCGTGGTTGTCCTACATTTTCCACATTTGACAGGACATTCATGATAACTTCCTCTTGTGGTATGGGAAAGCTTACTCTGCTATACCGTCTTGATCTATATTGAATATATAACAAATATCTGTCACTAGAAGCTTGCATCCTTTACGAGTAATTGAAAATCTTACTTCTGTTTCGCAATCGATATATTTCAGCAAAAAGATATCCATTAAAAATATGTATCAATTCTAAGAATTGTTTAGGAGCTCAAAATGTTATAGGAGCAAGATAACGAAAAGCAATCTCGCTTAATACGTATATTTTGTATAAATCCACAAACTATTTGTGGAGAAATACACTATAGAAATTGCAGGGTCCTTACAAGTATTAAGTAATTCCTCGGTACAAATTGCCATGATATAGTTATGAACGATTGTTTGTTTGAGGTTTGACATCCCCGCTGCATCCAGGGTCATATGAGGACGGATGCCTTGGAGACACCGCCGGAAGGAGAAAATAGACCGAAAAGAATGTAGTCCGGAGGGATAGGAAACGAAAAAAATTCCAAGTGTTACATTGGGGGCAGCAGATTAATGTTGGTCGCTTCTACATGGGACCCCACAGTAGTCACCTTTTACGATACACATGCAGTGGGATACAGCAGGCTTTTGTTTTCTATATCCCCTGAACAGACACCACCATTGATTCTGCAAGGCCCTACATTAGTCGCCCCCTACGATGATGCAGTGGGATAAAGCAGTGCCTTTATTTATCTCGAACCTGCAAGGGATCGTAAGCAACATTTGAAAATAATTTGAATAATAATTGACGTTTTTTTTGGGTTCTAAATCATTTTACATGCTTACTATACACATGTGTATGAGTACATTTTTCACTTCCACACTCACAAACGTATTAACAACTTAATAAACGCATATAATCCAAACCCACTATAAATGATATTTTGTTAATATTCAGAATTGCTTACTTCCAGAATGACACAATGCTGCTGCTGCTGCTGATGATGATGAGTATTGTTCCTTTTCTGATATCCAAAGACTGACCGCAGGACAAAATCAAAACCTAAAATCTCATACATTGTTAACAGTTATAACATTAATGATCCCGACGATAAATCGACATCGACGTTTTATGTTCCTGAAGAAGCTATACTTGCCGAGGGCGAAGCCGAATAGGAAAATGACAAACTTTCAAATCACCTTAACACCAGGGCCATAAAAGTGTATTGTTATCATTGGCAAGTTTATCATATCGGATAGAAATTCAATCATAGAAAAATAAACTTCATTCTGAGTCATTGTCAAATTCTGTTAACAGAGAATCACATAATCACAGAAATACAAATATGAACTCTCCAGCTGGACAATCGGTCACAAATAGATACATATTCTACAACAATAAAAATACAAGTTAGTGAAAGCAAGTGTCAGTGTAATGACATAATGTATGATAAAAGATTATCAATAATGCTTCTGTTTTTGGCGAATATAGTTTGAATGTATAGAATGTGTGGAGTTATTTCACGCATTGTCATTGCATGACATACTGGTGGGCTGAAGCCATCTCGGCAGAAAAAAACCCTGACATTACACTGTATATGATTATAATAGAATATAATTGGCTCTCACGTAGGGAAGTGGGTAGTTGTAAGAAAGGTAAGTTAACAATCGGGCAAATACGGTCGTCATGGCTGGGAAGGAAAAGATATTTGCATTCTTGAGTCTTTCATTTTTTCCCCGGTTATTATTAGTAGTAGTTTGAGAATTACTAGAATCTCATTTATTGTTCATGACTTTACCTTACGACATCACAGAATGAGTCCCCTTTGTCGCCTTCATATCTTTAAATTTACATAGAGTCGAAAGTGTAATTTTCTCATAATTTAAGTCTGTAATACATATGATATTTTTGTCTTGTCTTTTATAAGTAGATAGAAGTTTTTAGTGGTTTTAACGTTTTTATGTCCAGGTTGAATCTGGAGTCCCCGATGCGTTAGGTTAGTCAATGAAGTGTTTTGTGGTCTAGCGTTTTTATGTTCAAGTTGAATCTAGAGTCGCCGATGTGTTAGGTTAGTCAATGAAGTGTTTTGGGGTCCAACGTTTTTATGTTCAGGTTGAATCTAGAGTCCCCAATGTGTTAGGTTAGTCAATGAAGTGGTTTTTGTTCTAACGTTTTTATGTTCTGGTTGAATCTAGAGTCCCCGATGCGTTAGGTTAGTCAATGAATTGTTTTGTGGTCTAACGTTTTTATGTTCAAGTTTAATCTAGAGTCCCCGATGTGTTAGGGTAGTCAATGAAGTGTTTAGTGGTCCAACGTTTTTATGTTCAAGTTGAATATAGAGTCCCCGATGTGTTAGGTTAGTCAATGAAGTGTTTAGTGGTCCAACGTTTTTATGTTCAAGTTGAATATAGAGTCCCCGATGTGTTAGGTTAGTCACTGAAGTGTTTTGTCGTCCAACGTTTTTATTTTCAGGTTGAATCTAGAGGCCCCGATGCGTTAGGTTAGTCAATGAATTGTTTTGTGGTCTAACGTTTTTATGTTCAGGTTGAATCTAGAGGCCCCGATGCGTTAGGTTAGTCAATGCAGAGTTTTGTGGTCTAGCGTTTTTATTTTCAGGTTGAATCTAGAGGCCCCGATGCGTTAGGTTAGTCAATGAATTGTTTTGTGGTCTAACGTTTTTATGTTCAAGTTGAATATAGAGTCCCCGATGTGTTAGGTTAGTCAATGAAGTGTTTAGTGGTCCAACGTTTTTATGTTCAAGTTGAATCTAGAGTCCCCGATGTGTTAGGTTAGTCAATGAAGTGTTTTGTGGTCTAACGTTTTTATTTTCAGGTTGAATCTAGAGTCCCCGATGCGTTAGGTTAGTCAATGAAGTGTTCATTCAATCTACTCACAAGAAATTCAACTAAAACTTTTCACGTTTTTATTTCATGAGATCTGTAATCTGTATGATAAATACACGTTCACTGTGACTGTGATCTTCAGAACACTTTCATGCCTAACGTTTTTCCTAAAATTGCCGAACAAGGAAAACGTACTTTCCTTTCAGCAGTTACCGGTTTTTCATGTGGGGTTCAAAATTACCCTTTTATTTGGTGTACTTCGGTTGGTGTAATTCTTTTTTTGTAACAATTTTGATTTTTTGATTGCGTAATAAGTGCTGATGTTGTGGTATGTGTTTCACTCTCACTTAGTGAATCTCTGTATCAAATGAGTGCACAAATATAGTCGTTTTCAATTTGTCTGAGTAAGGAGATAATTTTAAAGTTTTTGAGTCGAATATCCGTTAAGGCCTGTTGTTAATATAGAGTCGTCAGGAGAGATAGGTTCCCGGCTGTAGATAATCATGAACAGTATTACTAGTCTCTTGTCCCCCGTATTTTGTCTTCCATAAAGTTTAGGATAAATTCTGCACACTCAAACTGTTGTTAAGAAAGGAACACACAATAGGAAATGCATGCGGTTCCGTCTCAGAAATTCTAGAAGAGAATACAAATGCTTGCCAATATGAACCAAATCTATCGCATTATGATGAATACAAACAGCTTTTGTCAGCATTTAATCAGACGCCAGTCAGACTATCACTGATACACACTGATGGTACAATGTACAGTTATGGAAACAAACTGACGTAGAATCACACGATGTCAGCACTGCAAATGTATACATTTAATCAAACTTATCACGTTTCGTGATGAAATGAACAAATCGATAGGTGTGTTCGCAATAATATAACAGGTAGGTATATATTATTTAACAGAAAAGATCAGTAAGTGTGTACGCTATTAAATTACAAAAAAAAAAAAAAAAACATCGTATGCATCGGCTATGGTTTTTACATTTGAAATGGCAGTTTTCATTTATAGAATGGGAAAAAAATAATTGAGTCATGCCATGTTTTGTAATGGTGATACTCAGCATACTGTTTTTGACTGCAGCGCAAATGTGATATGCATTCTGAGACAACTGGCCCAAATATAACAAGGGACATGGTTTCTTTACTTGTTTATTCCCTAATAATGATATGTACAAGATACACTTACTTCGATTCCCAAACAACACATGGAGCAAGAATCTAGAATAAATGATGTCAATGTACGGCATTGGTTTTGGATTGTACAAAATAACTTAACAACCTTAGGTAAAACCTATTTTAGTATAATAGGTGCCTTCATGTATACTCTTGCATTGCTTTTCTCGATTTTTATATACAACATTATTAACAGAAACATGCTCTACGCTAAACGGGACGACTTGGATTTTCCGATCGTGAAGTTTCAGTTTCTTAATAGTGACATCCCTGCTTCGGTATTAAAACCTTGCTTCGAACATCATGGCTTCCGTGATAGATTTTAACTTCAGACGGACAAACTTACAAAAGTTTCCAAATACGCAGGTTGATTAAGACTACGGAGAAATTTAATGATCGCCAACATGATCTCATTTAAAAATATGCTATCTCTTTGTGTGATATGAAGTTACATGTTTTTTAGTTATCCTCATTAGTGTGCCTTGTTGATGCTTTCCCGGTTTTCCAAATAAGGACGTGACATTACTTGGATTTAGCCTAGATAAACATAGCGGGTGTCGTCTATGAAGCAAAAGACGCCTATCGCTTATCCCTAACCTAATTTTATTCTCCTGATATTCATCTAGGGTTTCAATGTAAATCTCTCATTTGTTTGCCTAAGATTTATCGATCTTTAGTTCAGATTATGGTTTTGTTGTCACGAATTGTTTTAAAACATATTACTCCGCATCCAACGCTAAACTTTCAGTTTATAAAAAGTACAGCGTGGAAGAGTTTCTTATTGGATCTGTCATTGTCCACCACGTCATCTTATCAGCGGCCAACAGTTGCAATGTGGTTTTATGGTGTTTTTTTTTTCTTCTTACCTTTTGAAGCTTACAATTTTACTTGAAAATGATGTTAAAATTAAGCCCACTACATTGAATAAACTGAATTACAAACAAAAAGGGTTTCTTATCAAAACCTTGTAATTCAATTCAGTATTCGTAGGCCTCTCTGAAGGATAATTGAGAAATGTGATTGTTCATAACAACAAGTATATTGGCGGAATACAATCCAGAATAAAAAACAGAACCGCAGTGTATTGCAATGGCTTAAATTGGCTGGAAGCAAGGATAATATTGCTAAATACTTTCCCAATACGTCAATTTCAGTATTGTAGAATGGTAAGTCGAGCAAACATTAGTCTCAAACACTCCCTGATTCGTAAAATGCGTCATGGCATAATCGTCAACAGATCCTTGTTTTTGTATCGAAATCAATTTTATTTAACCTACCAAATGTCCCAAGTACTTTCACTTTAAATGCGATATCAAAATAAAAGGTTTAATGTTTGATGATGTTTATTAGTTATCACAGTTTTTGATTGTGTGATATTTTATCAGTGAAATTGATTAGTAAACAAGTTGAAAGCATGCATGTTTTTATAGCACGGGTCATGTCCTTAATCTGGCAGACCGCCATACCGGGTCAATCCTTTAATGGAAATCATATCAATCTTTTAAATACGTAGGTGCAGCTTTGGCAATATATATGCATATTTGGTTTCTCTTGCTGAGAATTAAATGCATACTGAACCAATTTTGCAAGGCTCCAGAAGACCACGACACTACTTCCTTCATGCTCTGGTCCTGGTGTGTACGGTATATTATCTGTCTGCGTTGCCTAGCAGCGGTGCTCACACGCAATGGCGCGTGGACACAGTGGAAACATGACTCTCCTCCATATATGAAGAGGTCCATATGGGCTAAAATCATCGTCTTTTGTTGGACCAGCAGTCGTTTTGTAAATATTCATATAGCCTGGAAGAGGCCTGCAGTTGTCTGTATAGTTACTGTTATACGTCAGTAATAGAGACTGGCTGTCCGGCGGTCATGGATCCCGGACTTTTCCAAGAGGACCGACACAAACACAAACCTTTGACCATTCAAAGAGAATGCCCGGCCTATCGACTTCTTACTTAATTATTGTTCATTTTCATACAACCAAAGTCTGGTTCTCTTAAAATGTGATTTTAATGATGTCGAAAAACACAATAAACGGATGAACTGTGTGAGAGTTAGATAGTGAACTCTTTGTGTGAGAATGTGAAATGTGAGTGGGTCATGGTTAATTGTGTAAGTGTAAGATAGTAAACATTGTGAATGTTAAATGGTGAACTTTGTGAAGCGATGAATGTTGTTTGGTATAATAATCGGTGTGAGTGTGATATGGTGAATTGAACTTTGTGAAGCGATGGATGTTGTTTGGTATAATAATCGGTGTGAGTGTGATATGGTGCAGTGTGTAAAGCGATGAATGTTGTTTGGTATAATAATCGGTGTGAGTGTGATATGGTGCAATGTGTGAAGAGGTGAATGTTGTTTGGTATTGTTATCGGCGTGAGTGTGATATGGTGCAGTGTGTGAAGCGGTGAATGTTGTTTGGTATGGTTATCGGCGTGGGTGTGATATGGTGCAGTGTGTGAAGCGGTGAATGTTGTTTGGTATGGAAATAGGGGTGAGTGTGATATGGTGCAGTGTGTGAAGCTGCGAATGTTGTTTGGTATGGTTATCGGTGTGAGTGTGATATGGTGCAGTGTGTGAACAGGTGAATGTTGTTTGGTATGGTAATCTGTGTGAGTGTGATATGGTGCAGTGTGTGAAGCGGTGAATGTTGTTTGGTATTGTAATAGGTGTGAGTGTGATATGGTGCAGTGTGTGAAGCTGTGAATGTTGTTTGGTATGGTAATCGGTGATAGTGTGAAATGGTGCAATGTGTGAAGGGGTGAATGTTGTTTTGTACGGTAATCGGTGTGAGTGTGATATGGTGCAATGTGTGAACAGGTGAATGTTGTTTGGTATGGTAATCAGTGTGAGTGTGATATGGTGCAGTGTGTGAAGCGATGAATGTTTTTTGGTATGGTAATCAGTGAGAGTGTGATATGGTGCAGTGTGTGAAGCTGTGAATGTTGTTTGGTATGGTAATCGGTGTGAGTGTGATATGGTGCAATGTGTGAAGAGGTGAATGTTGTTTGGTATGGTAATCGGTGTGAGTGTGATATGGTGCAGTGTGTGAAGAGGTGAATGTTGTTTGGTATGGTAATTGGTGTGAGTGTGCTATGGTGCAGTGTGTGAATCGATGAATGTTGTTTGGTATGGTAATCAGTGTGAGTGTGATATGGTGCAGTGTGTGAAGCGATGAATGTTGTTTGGTATGGTAATCAGTGAAAGTGTGATATGGTGCAGTGTGTGAAGCTGTGAATGTTGTTTGGTATGGGAATCGGTGTGAGTGTGATGTGGTGCAGTGTGTGAAGCTGTGAATGTTTTTTGGTATGGTAATCGGTGTGAGTGTGCTATGGTGCAGTGTGTGAAGCGGTGAATGTTGTTTGGTATGGTAATCAGTGTGAGTGGGATATGGTGCAGTGTGTGAAGCGGTGAATGTTGTTTGGTATGGTAATCGGTGTGAGTGTGATGTGGTGCAGTCTGTGAAGAGGTGAATGTTGTTTGGTATGGTAATCGCTGTGAGTGTGATATGGTGCAGTGTGTGGAGCGATGGGTGTTGTTTGGTATGGTAATCTGTGTGAGTGTGATGTGGTGCAGTTTGTGAAGCAGTGAATGTTGTTTGGTATGGGAATCGGTGTGAGTGTGATAGGATGCAGTGTATGAAGCGGTGAATGTTGTTTGGTATGGGAAGCTTGGTGATTGATTTGAAAAGAGTGTATCATGTTGAGCTGCGTGAGATGATGAACTGTGTGCAATGGAGATTTATCTAGGTTAAAAAAGTTTAATTGAGTTATGAGGACTATGAAACGAAATAACCATAAAGAAACCTAGAAATACTGTATGATGAATGGAAAAAAACCCGTATTAAAATGAAAAAACGTGTTGTCATTTAAATAAATTAGACAGGTAAGAAATAAACCATTGGTTACGAAATGAATTACATTTAAACGTATCTATGTATAATTAATATCGCTTGTGAACGCACTTCTGACATAATCAAATTATCATTTTTATGTTTGCATAAGTTTGTTCTCAGTGTGTCGCTCTGCATGTGCTCTGCCTCGGTGTATTACTTGTGATGTAAGACATATATATAGCGAGTTAACGGCACCATCCGGATCCCTGTGACGGAATATCGGAGTGCTCGCTTATTAAATTTCTCTTCACTAGTGTAGCTGTCACTTGGCCACGCCCACTCACCTCCATTGGCTCGTGCTGATGTATTCATCGTTATTTGTTTTTATTATCGACCGGAATTTAAGCGACCACGTGCGTATTTATTTACAACGATCCAACACTATGTCGGTGTTTAGTGTTGTTAGGCCTTCGACTTTTAACACATCGTCTAACTGTGCAAGCTGAGCGATTGACTCGATGACACCTCTCTATCTCAAGTTCGATGCATCAGTTCCTATCTTCTTGTGTCAGCCTCTGATTGCTGAAACAGATTTTATTCCTGCGCAATCGACATCTCTCACTCGGCAGCGGTTACACTACACGTGCACTATGACAGCAGTTTACACGTGCTTTTCCTGACGTCTTCATATTTACACAAGGTCAATGGAATTGACATAACTATTTTATGGGAATACGAATATAAACTATAGAGTGCTGTGTATATAAACTAGATGCTTCCTGCGGTGGACACGCTGTTCATACATATGACTTCCGTATAGTGGACAAAACTTTGGTCAGAAATTGATTCTAGCTTCACCTGAACTCGGCGACCTTCGTGTGCATACTTTTGGACATGGATTATTACGATGCTGAACCTAAGTAATGCGGTATAGTTTTTCTATTGTTATATTGTACTTACTGTAATTGAGGACACCGTGATAAGACACCTTACGTAATGGGCAACCAAGCATTGAACTGTCCGTCTGCGGCTACAGGGGACACCCAGCTAAACACCTATTTGACACCGCGCCAAATACATCTGGTGCAGGACACCTGGGACATCATTAAAGATGACTTGTCGAAACTTGGTGTTATCGTTTTCCTCAGGTATGTATGCATGCGTGCTTACTTTATATATTTCTGACGACATCCACATTCTTCATTAAAAACCATTGATACGATTGTACTAAAAGATATTTATTTTTATTGCTTGCACGAGGATAATACATTGTTGATTTGGACGTATCCAAGCTATTCCATATTGACAGCGTGTGAAGTAACCCTTTACTCAACCTACATGTTCATTTACGGAGTTTTGTAGATATTTCGTCCTGTATATTATAATCTCATTGCCACATTCCTTTATACCGATTCGAACCGTTATATGTACAAATAATGAAACACGGTACCACCTACAATACACCGTATGTCAGTCACTATAGTTCCTAGCGAAGATATTTTCATAAGATATTTATATAAAAGTATGTTTATCTACCAAAGCGGTTTTCTACCCCGCTCGTTCTGTGGGCTGTTTACCTTTGTAATGGAAGACCGGCCTGTCTTTGCTTCTCCCTCCCGGCGGAGGGGCAGGTGGACCGACCTACTACAATAACATACACCAGCCGTAATAATACACAGACGTCTCCTCACTACCATTATCAGGGGATCAGACGTCTACACACTCCCCGTGAGGTTTGGTTGAGTTAGTACATAATTGTGAGTGTATATACACTTTTCATTAGTGTGAGAAAATGCAGCATAAATAAGGGTATTACTAGTTAAAACTTACCACAAATTGTGTCTTAGGAAAATTATAAATAGATTACCTGAATGCAAATTCATTTTGATAATATGAGATGCGTTTCTGTGGTGTACAAGTAGTTAAAAAGATATTAAAACGCTACAAAGCTACGTGACTTCCACAGGATAGGTGCTTTATGCACGTTTTCTTTGGATGACATTCAAAAATTAAGGTAACGTCTCTATGCTGTATTGTAACTAACAAGGCCAATCCCGTTTTTCATGTGAGGATAGGATTCTGGTAGATATATTCCATTTCACAATATTTTAAAAATGTCTATCAAATTACCTCTAATAATCCAACAAGTCCATTTAAATAAGTCGATTCACAGCTTCCTAAAACTTGTACTTTCCCCATCATACTTGTATTATTGTAATTAGCATGCATGTGCTAAATACTCGTCCATATTTTGTTAGAATGGATTGATAACACTTAAAGACATTTTTATGGACGTTTTATTAACATTATGATCGATTAGTATTATGACTAGGAATCGCGTCGAGTTTTGTTTTTTGCTACTCTGACTGAAATTCAAACACCTCCGTGGTTTTGATGGTGATGTGCATTTCTACACCAGTATCATTGTAACAGTCCAAATATCGTTTAGTTCTGATGTTATTTTTTAACGGAATAAACATGCCCGAATTTTAGAGAGAAAACATGACATATTGTCGTGATGTGAACGTCGCACTGAAAGTACAGGCCAACGTTCTGCTCACCTCCAATTTACACTAGTACAGGCCAACGTTCTGCTCACCTCCAATTTACACTTTCTAGGGAATAAATTACTTTTAACGATTTTAGAAATAACGCTATTTAGTTATGTAACTTTTTATAACATGTGCACTTTCTGTAACGATATTGCGAATGCAGACGGAACTGTGTACTCCCTCCATCACGATTATTTTGATTTCTGTTGTCGAGTTTTGTCGGCAGAAATCATTACTATATTTTTCTCATCGTATAGAAGCTCAATACAAGTTTTTAGGCAATCAACGACAGGCAGAAATTATTTTATTATTTAAACTTGAACGGTGGTCACGAAACTGTGGCTACATTGTAATACCAGACACATTATAGTTTTATACTGAAACAAACGCCACTCAAAAGTTACACACATGATATTCTTTTTTTTTTTATAATATTACATTAACCGAAAAATAATAGCAGACACTGGACACTCTA
Organism: Mizuhopecten yessoensis; assembly: GCF_002113885.1. NCBI lineage: Eukaryota > Metazoa > Mollusca > Bivalvia > Pectinida > Pectinidae > Mizuhopecten > Mizuhopecten yessoensis. The sequence goes on from NW_018408441.1 coordinate 454,286, forward strand.
GAATTTAACAAGTGAACAAAATGACACTATATAGTTGTACACACGGCATTCCGTAGTTTTATACTATAACATGAACCACTAAATAATAGCAGACACATGACACTGGACGTTAACAAGTGAAAACGAGACACTAAACGGTAGCACACATGACATTCTGAAGTTGATACTATAACAGGGTGTACACATGACACTTTAGAGTTAAAAATATGACAGGGACCACTGAACAGTGACATATACAAGAGTTTCGTCAGGGTAATAAGCGTCACTCAACAACAAGGGCACGTACAAGCTATACTAGAGATCAACTGGAACAGACGATGAAAGCATGGCACAGTCTTTGCTTAAGTGTGATAATTATATCGAGCTGAATGTTATAAAAGTACAGAGCCATGTGGCAATTAGACAACTTGATAAAACTACATAGCTTTGTGGTTGACGTTTTGCTCCAGGACAGACCGTGGATATGGGTTGTAAGGAGCTCTCCCATGGAACGAACCTATTGATTGTGGCTAGGAATTATCCATACGAAAGTCCTAGCGTTTCCTAATTTCTTTAAGCGATGTCAGCTTTGGTATATTTCCTGGTCTAGGGCTGTCATATCTAGATATATTTGCACGCAGTCTATTCCCTTGAGCTATGCACCGTTCTATTGGCGCTTATTCTTATCTTCTTTATAGAATCCTGCCGTGATGTTGGTTCTTGTTCCATATGCTTAGAGTCATATACTACACATCAGTATTATAAGTCGCAGACTTTTACGCCGTAGATATCGATTTAGTATAACAAATACCAATCTGCTACTTCATATTGTCATCCTAACAAAACCCTAATAACTGGTGACACACTCGTTTTGAATAAAATCACTAATCATATCTCGCTTGATATTTCTGTCTTTGTCAAGTCATCTGGAATGCTATAGAATTTCAATAACAAGAACCCGCATTTCAGTATTTTAAAAAAAGTTATCAAGTCGTGTCATTGTCTCTATAATCAGTGTTGGGGACCATGGAAAGGACCTAAGGGGCCTTGTAGCTCTAGACGTTTGCTTACTTTGTACAGAACATACGGGTCCTTATCATTGTAACCAGTGTACAGAACATACGGGTTCTTGTCGGTGTAATTAATGTACAGAACATAAAGTTCTTGTCACTGTTACCAGTGTACAGAACATACGGGTTCTTGTCGGTGTAATCAGTCTACAGAACATAAAGTTCTTGTCACTGTTACCAGTGTACAGACCATACGGGTTCTTGTCAGTGTAATAAGTGTACAGAACATAATGTTCTTGTCACTGTTACCAGTGTACAGATCATATAGGTTCTTGTTAGTGTAATTAGTGTACATAACATAAAGTTCTTGTCACTGTTACCATTGTACAGAACATACGGGTTCTTGTCGGTTTAATTAGTGTACAGAACATAACGTTATTGTGACTGTTTTCAGTGTACAGAACATATAGGTTCTTGTCAGTGTAATTAGTGTACAGAACATAACGTTCTTGTGACTGTTACCAGTGTACAGAACATACGGGTTCTATTCGGTGTAATTAGTGTACAGAATATAAAGTTCTTGTCACTGTTACCAGTGTACAGAACATACGGGTTCTTGTCACTGTTACCAGTGTACAGATCATACGGGTTCTTGTCAGTCTAATTAGTGTACAGAACATAAAGTTCTTGTCACTGTTACCATTGTACAGAACATACGGGTTCTTGTCGGTTTAATTAGTGTACAGAACATAACGTTATTGTGACTGTTACCAGTGTACAGAACATATAGGTTATTGTCAGTGTAATTAGTGTACAGAACATAACGTTCTTGTGACTGTTACCAGTGTACAGAACATACGGGTTCTATTCGGTGTAATTAGTGTACAGAATATAAAGTTCTTGTCACTGTTACCAGTGTACAGAACATACGGTTCTTGTCACTGTTACCAGTGTACGGATCATACGGGTTCTTGTCAGTCTAATTAGTGTACAGAACATAAAGTTCTTGTCACTGTTACCAGTGTACAGAACATACGGGTTCTTGTCACTGTAACCAGTGCAATTAATAAACGGGTCCTTGTTGCTGTGGCCAGTGATGGTTGACTATGGACAGAACATATGGACGTCGCAGGAATGGCTTTGTGTGATGATTTGATATTCTACCATCACAGTAACCGGATCACGGAGCGGCGAATACACAAACACACGGCCCCCGGGCACGACATGGAAAGTTCTATAAACGATTTTGATAGCAATGTAAGATGACGGTTAGGTCATTGAGTTAGCGTTGCCATATAAATGTATACCCTACTCTAAAGTTGCTCCAGCGATCATAAAGCAATCAGGAAACGGCTGTTGACCTTCAATACACCGTGTGCCATACATCGACTTGTGGCAGCCACCGATTCTCCTTCTTTAACACTGAATGAGTAGTAATTATCATTATACGATTAGTCGGCCCACCAACTCGGACACAGTGGATCTTAAGGCAAATACTCCACTTTCTCGTCATCATCCATGCTGCAGTAGAATGCAAAAGAGTCACAAGTTTAACAAACAACAAATTATTTTATTAGTTCGGTTTCATTGCTTTCCAATGCAATAAATATTTTCATTATTAACCCAGTTAAAAACTTGCTTTAACGATGTACATGTACCTGATCGCCACGCGGAGCTTCATATTTCCAAAGCAATTTTGTCCTCTGCTTTGTGACACAGTGAGTGAAATAGTTGGAGACACGTAGGCGATCCAGTATAACATTGCTGTATACCGATAGCTTACTTCAGTTTCTTCTGATCGTCGTAAGAAATCAGCATTTCGGAGATCAAACTTCCGCCGGATTCTGTTGTGATTTTCACTGTGTGACATAGGACAAGGACTTCCGTCCCTTTGTGCATATATGTTATTTTTTCATTTAATGGTAATGAAATTCAGTGGTCAGTCAGTCAAATCAATGGTGTAAACTTGTGCGAATGAGGAATGCAGGGAAGGTTTTTTAAGGATACAAAAGATTAGGGAACGTGGTAGGGGGGAAACCTTGATGGAGGCAAGATAAATGGAGTTGGGGAAGAAGAATGAATTATGGAGACAAGATATTAGGGGAAGGGATGGGGGAAGAATAATCCTTACAGAGAAAAGGGGGTCGGACGGTAAGAGTGGGGAGGCGAGGGGATGGGTAGGTATAGCGCATTGTCAGTTTATGGTTATTTCGTAATGGATAAGAAACAAATAACTTCCTTCACATGAAAGTTTGAATTGTCCTGTATGTCGCCTTTACATTCTCAGTATATATTTCATAATTGTTTTTGAAATTATATTCATATTAACACAATGATTCACTATATCAACACTGCGAAAAAATGTGCATTATTGTTTAAGACCATGACCTGTGTCCCTGATTTTTTTTTTTCAAAACGACACGAGAAAGTAATAATAATGGTCACAACGATATTTAACATGAACCCTTGTGGAATTTCGTACAAATTTTCATGACGAAATTAGAGGTTCTGATACGCGCCACCTTGTGGATGATACACGCAGATTAGTTTGATTTACGTCAAAAGAATCGCACGGCCGCGTAACGATAAAAAAGGTAACCACGTGCCTGAACATTTTGAGGTTGACTTTCAAAATAAGCGGTTATACATCAGCAAATAATTTAAATTCAGTCGTTTGACATAAAACATATTCCCATTTGTACCACTCCGATAAAAAATAAATTCCGTCCAGTATATTTCGAGTTACCACAGAGTAACTGTCTTAGTTAATGGCCATGGAGTCTTTCTCGAATCTCACTCGAGTCGTAACCGGAATTATCTCTGCAGGAGTCTTCACATACACGTATTTCAAAAAATGTCGCTTTCGTGTTCTTCAAATATTTGCCAAATAAGTACAAAGAATATGCTTGAACTCTCGTGTAAGATGCGCAGGATGACACTTGACGCAATATTTGTATGTCCTTACCAGGTGTTAAGTCAGAAAACATTAAGGTGCGCTGCCAACACGCCTGCGCCAAGTCCTACAAATGAATTTTCTGAAATTCGACTGTCACCATTCGGACATTTTGTTGAAAGCTTTTTTGTAATAAAACATTGCTTTTTTGACGAGTGGATGTTAATGTCACCGTTCCTCCTACCTCTTATAGACATGTAAGTTGAGAAAGATCCATTTCGAGCCACAGAGAAGTCATATAGTAAACAAGTCTACATGTCGTTGTCCACTGAGACGAACTCGTATGACGACACGTTACAAATGGCAGTCGGTATACAGGCGTTCGATGACTGTCGATTCAAATTAAAGAAATATTCCTTTAAGTTAAGGTAATGGGGTTGCCAGCATTGATTTTACATAAATATTTATTTTTGTTTGGCCATATTCTTTGATATGTATACACACATGTATATAAATTTGAACTTGTTTACATAAAACAAGAACATTGAGCGGAGCGTGTTTGTCCAAAGAAATACATTTATTTCTATGTATATATTTGGTACATATGTCAACAAGGATAATATCATTCATTATATGTATATTGTTTAAATATCGCTTTCTAAATGTATTATCTAACTGATGCATTTCTGTTTACCTAAGCAAACACGACTGCATGTAGAAATATGATATTGCAAATCTATATGCATTACAGCACAGTATTAAGGGCAGTTGCTGCAAGCATGATTTTCAAATCTATAAATATTCATGTAGACTTCCGAACACAAGCACACTGACTATCATCTTTTGTGACAGCGATGAAATTGGAAGTTTCAAGGAATACGATTTTGCGGACAAGTCAATGATTCACTAATTAGAGGAGATTTGAAGAGATACAACCCCTTGTATGATAGAAGGAGGGAATATCTAATTTCATATTGACAATGATTAAAAATCAAATTGATCTGACATATAGTGAATCAATAACAACTGTTTAGGAAGATAATGTACAATAAACACAATGACATTGTTGTCAAGCCATTCATCTTTTCAGTGATTCTTTCGGGAGTCTGTTTATTTTAAAGTAAAAACAATTGTGATTGAGATTCCAAAGTTACAGCGAATAAAATTTACATTTCCACTGCCGGTCACCACACCAGAAGAAATTACGTTCATGGGGCTATTGACTCTTCTAATCCCCCTCTGTGCTGCTGGTAACTGATCATATATGATATTGCACTCGGACTACGGCCTCCCTTTGTATACCCCCGCCCCCAAACCTTTCAAATTGTCCTGGGTATGACAATGACATTTAGCCGGTTTGGCGGTTTTCTTCCATAGGAAAAAAATAAGATTTGTTTTCCCCTTCAGTTGAGCAACATTTCTCACACATGAACATGTTAAAAGCTTGGAAGCTCTTGGTCGTTGGTAAGAAATATTTTGAGTGTAAGCTACAGAACGTAGGGTTGGGTGCAACGGAGAATCAAAGAGTACTCCTGATTACCGACACTGCGTGCAGCAGTCAGTCAGTGGAATATGGTTTTACATAGATATACGTCACTTTAACGCACCGTGACAGGGTATGCACTGCTTAGCGTGAAACAGATCAACTACACCTGCAAACATTTTTGTACTTTTACACTACGCATGGAGTTCCATGAGGTTGCTCTCGCCAGAATGGCAAATTTGTTTGCCTAGGAGTCTAACTCCTTTTTTATCTGAAACAATTCTCAAGAAGAATGTTCATTCACTTCTACTGAAACAATACTCATTGAGGAAAAGCTGATTTGAATAAAAGAAACATTACTGACAGAGGATTGTCATCATTACGACCGAATTATAATTCGCATAGGGGGTCACTATCTTCATTACTAAATTCAATTCACAAAGTGGTGAGCTATCATCATTACACACATCAATTCACGAAGGTGCCTGCTATCATTAAGAAAACTGGAGTCAATTCACAAAGAGGATTGCCATTATTATAACGAAAATTGTAAAAGGTTGGTGAGACACGAATATATATGGACATGCTTATATTGACACAAGACTTGGTTTCTAAAATAAACATTTATTGTCCTTATGGAATGTTAAACATGATTCTTAATTTCTTCGAGATTAATCATGTTTCAGAGATTCTTCGACCTCATGAATCATGATTAATCTCGGAGAAATGAAGAATCGTGTTTCCTAACCACAAAGGCAATACAGATTTTATTATGCCGAAATAACACAATGATACATACAATAGTGAAGTTGAAGTTAAGTTGACGCGTCATTGTTATCGTCTGTTTCAGTCATTCGAACTCGGTTCTGGTGACTCTTGCTAGAGAGGTTTCGATTAAGGGAAATATGATCGGGGGGCTGCAAGTATGTTCGAGCGACCTAATGTGTTTTGACCCGTCATGTGATCATTATCATCCACATGGTCTATGTTATGAAGGTAAAGTATAATAATGATGTGTGAAGCATTCGAAAAAAAGCTACTATTTATTTTGTATTGCCCACATAACAAAATATTAAATATTAAATATGTAAATGGTAGACACATTTAACGTGTTACTTGTACATACATTTTTGTAAGTGTATTATAGTGGTTCGCAGTTTACCACATCTCTCTTACTCTTGTTCAAATAACCTTGTACCATAGAACATCGACTCTGTATTCTACAATGTAAAACTACGGTTGGGGCGAGCTAAGGGTCTATCCATCAATGCTTTCCGCCCCTTTCACTTGCTTTTGCCAACATGATATTTGATGTATCTTGTCGTACACAAATTAACACACGCTCGTCGAGTGTTTTTTTTATTGTCCCTGTGTTGTGTTTGCGCTAGTATGGCTAATTAGTAGTTACGTACCTCTTCCATTAGGACTGTTACGTACATTACCACAAAGTGACTCATGAACTAATGATGTTTTTTTTTTATCTCTTTCCTCGGAAAGAGAGAGGGAGAGGGAAAGAAAGAAAATCAGTGAAAATGGTGCAGTGCACTGCTTTATATATCCTACAATTGCTAAGTAGCACGTTGTCCTTTTTACATGTACTACAGTTGCTATTTATACTGTATTGAGTATACCCGTGCTGATTAATTATTCACAAATGACAGCAGGTGTAGGTATGTTATCGAAGTACTGTTCACTTGGTTCCATGTTTATTAGGTCGCACGTGCCTGACAGAATACCATATGGTAACTTGAATATGCTTCCATGTTCATCGTTCTTACAGAGTACGATGTTTGATTAATTCATCATCTATCTGTTTTTACACATTGTGAACGTATCTATGTAATGTCTTTTGTAAACACATTTCGTGTTAATGCTATACATTCCGTTAGAACTTCTGTGTGTCTAATTAAGATGCCGTTTTGCTACATTATGAGGAATCCATAAACGACCACAGTATATCAAGATGTTACAAAATTTGATTACTGAATCAATCTATGAACACATAAAAAGTAATTGTTTTTCATGAAGTGTTCATGTAAGTTATAGCAAATTTCATTTTACCGTGAAGTATTCTTATTTATTTGTTAATTATTGTATATTTTTTAACTACTTGACCAAATGTAAGACGATTCGTTGACTAAACTTTGCCATCAAGTATAAATAAAGACTATTATTATTATTATAATTATACGCTCAGCCTAATGATCAATAAAGAATATTACTGTTACGTTATTATATAAGCGATTCAGACATGTCTTAGGTGACTTAGTTGGCTAAATAGTACGCATGCAATTAAAAAAGGCTAGATAGAAAAGCATAATGTTTAATATTTTTTAATTTTTAATTTTTCAAATTGTTTCATTGATATACAATATATACAAGATATAAAACAAACAAGCAAACATACACAAATGTTCATACATTATCATACAAATATCAGAAAGGAAATTTAGGATAATTTCTTTTTTATTTTAATTTAATTTCATTTTTGAGCTGTCAGTGTGAGCTTAATCAAAAGAACAAATGTTGTAAAAAAAGGTAAATATGGCGGGGGCAGTAATCTACACAACATCACTTTGATTCCTATTCTGTTGTCTCTACTGGTCCGTGTTTTTATGTATTTTGAGCTTTTACTTTCTGCATTAAGGATTCGCGGACTAACGGTTGGAAGTGATATATATATTCTAAAAACTATCGTCAATACATTTTGTAAATGATCACTCCTCTACTTGAGGTTGAGGGAACTAACTGTTTTACATTCGTGATGTTAAGTGTGTAGAAAATAACGAGACCAAGTCAATCAATCTTATATAAAGTGAAAAATGAATACAAACTCAATTGTATCACATAAACAAAATTTAAACAAATATTCTAAACCCGAAGACATTTTCTTGGATTGTCTCATGTGTCTGAAGTGTTCCACTTTCCGTTTATATTTCTATTGAACCACATTCTATTAAACTACATTTCATGAAAAAGTGAATGACGTGAGCATATTCATCCCGTACGTGTAAAGCCCTGTGATACATATAATTCTTTATAACTGTAATATTGAATTGAATAAAAAATAGTATTTAATCATCACTCATTGAATACGTATCATAATAAATCGTTTCTGATTGGACAGAAGTAATATTCGATCATCACTCATTGGCTATAAATGAAACTAATTAATCTCCGATAGGTCGACATAACATTCACACATCGCTAATTAGATATAAACCATTACCAATTATCGCTTACTCTAGGGATTATACATCATAGTATCATCAGTATTCTTATAGAAATTGTCATCAACAATCACTCATAAAACATCCTCTAATCAGATATGAGTACCTCTGCATGATGGTAAGTACATGTACAGCGAACATTATTGGCTGAAACAGATAGTTATGTATTAATTAACGTTTATGGATAGTGGTATACATAACACTCTTTTTATATCCATTAAACATTATATTTCCGAAGAGTTTGCGCATATTTCCAACATAATAAACAGACGAAAATGTTTTTATTTTTTTAAATACAATACTCAGCTTATGAAGTTTTCGAAACCTATAAAAAGGTATCAAAAAACCTAAATTTCCCCCTATGATAGATCATTTCTACATACATTTCCGACGTTTTCCCTGAAATAAAATCATCGATGTACTACACTCTTTAATTACACAATTCAAGCACAGTGTCTTTTTTAAATCAGGATTTATTAATGAATATGAAAATCGCACAATTTGTTCAATAATTTACTTCCAACAACAGTAATTATGTCAATGTATCCTAAGACTGTTAAGAAAAATATGGTCGTTTAAAATGGCAATGGGCCTGAAAACTGAAAAACTATTTAATAATGTTGACAGCTACACATTTAATATTGTTATTGTGATATAACTGTCTTGGATAAACAAAGTATACCGAAAATCGTGGTCAAGCCCTGCATCACCGTAAACGTACATTAGCTAGTCAATGTGCCTCCATATTACATGTCGATATATACGTTTGCTTTATTCATGTTTCATGGCGACGTTCAGTATCACATGTAAACAAAAATAGAAATAGAAATACATCAACGCATCACAAAATCGTACCATTAAGTCGATAGGAAAATTTTAACCCATGAACCACATTTGATGCCTGTCAAAATGTGTCCTTGTAAAATCTGGGAAATTGTTAGGTTACCACGTATCTAGGACATACAGAGAAAAAACAAATATTTCGCTATAATAAACATAGTAATACTTTACTTTAATGTTGAAAATCAGGTCGTACTGGAAACTGTAAAACACATTTACAGAGCATGAGTCTTCTCCGGTAAAATAAAAGCCCCGCTAAGTATTTTAACTTATAAAACAAGACCAGAAGTAACTAATCATCGGTGTCGTGTAAACCTTTGAAATAGGTTTACAATGTACGATCGTGGAATTAAAATCGTGACGATTGTCATTGAGTTTTGTGGTAAGGTATCCATTTTTCAAGCGTTGTGAAATGTACAGATATGTATAAAGATCAATAGGAAGAATCTAGTGTATCTAAAATTTCAATTCCTGGAAGTGTTACTGTGGTGTAGTTGTTTTTTTAATTGTCTGGACGTATTTAAGGGAGCGGCCAAGTATCTCACAGGCTTTGTACATAGTTCTTTTATCAATTAAGACAGAAATAATGCAAAAACAGTTAGTTAGAAGTGGAGCATAATGAAATTCCATCCCTCTGTGTATTAGTTATTACCAAGAGTGTGATGTTGGACTAGATAAGTCTCATTTCTATTGACAACAAATATTTTGTATCTTTGTTTGCCTGATTTACGGAGAAAGGATGGGTGTTCTAACATTTTAAAACGTGATTTTGTTGAACTTAGCACGAGGAAGGATGTACTATATGGGAAAGCGCAGTTTATTTAACATAATGTTGGCAATTCTTGGCTCTTTATAAATACCAAGTCCACACATTTTTATTGATGCTTCCAAATGAATAACATATCACAATTCATAAACAGTCAGTCGTCATTTACGTTGGCTAGGTTAGTTGTAAGGGTTTTGAAAAACTGGAAAATTCTTCAAAAACCATTGATCGTGATTGGTCAATATGGCGTCTAATGAAAGTTTGGGAATAACAGTACCAACATATTGCCATATAAATTGAGCTCTTTACAAAGACAGTGGAAATCATATTTCAAAAGTAATCATCAATATAATTTTGTTCGTGCATTATGGTTGAACATATATAATCAGTGAGAGAAAATGATTTTTATTTTCTAGCGTGTTTTAATCCAGAGTAATATTTTCCTCCATGATAAACATAAATATGTTGATTACATCTATCCTACCTAGTACAGTAATATAAAATGAAAGCCTATTATCGTCAATTCAGTATCCAAGCTAGGTGAGCTAGATATTTAGATTATCTAAATTAGTCTGTTCTTTTGCGCGTGCAAACATTTGTTGTTCAACAGCGGATAAAAATGAAATCTGATGTTATGTTTCATACCAGATATTTATTTTACTCAATCAAATCAAACAATCTATCGGCCTCGCCCGTCAACACATGAAATCTGCATTTGACAGATTTACATGGTACTAGGTCACTTTCGCGATAAGTTCGGTGGAACACTCTGATCGTGAGCTTGACATGTTTAAATTGGATCTAGATGTTAATTAGTAATTCTTTCGTTTGAGTGCTAGCAATATTTTAAGCATTGTACATTCGACAAAGAAATCAGTCCCGCTGCTCGTTTGTTAACATATGCGGGGGAGGTTTTTGGAAGAGAGTTGGTCTGTAAGACACGCAGATCCTCGAGATGTAAAATATATTGAACCAATTCAGAAAGGGAGTTTTCACGGAACTCTTACACGTTTCACCCATTATCGATGATGTCATAGAGATAAGAAAGTTGCTCATCTTTCCTTACAGGTAGGTGGCAGAAATTGACAAAGGGGCATTGCGTGCCTGTTGTGGGCATAGGGATCAGGGAGTGTCTGATGTTGGCATAGAGCTAATACATTGTCTGGTTGTGACATAGAGATAAGAAAATAGCCCAAGCTTCCTAATAGGTAAGTTCTGATATTGACAATGAGGTTAAGAAATATCTGTTGTTGTCATTAAGATCAGGGAGGACATGTATCTGCTGTTGTCATTGGGATCAGGGAGAACATGTATCTGCTGTTGTCATTGGGATAAGGGAGAACATGTATCTGTTGTTGTCATTGGGATCAGGGAGGACATGTATTTGCTGTTGTCATTGGGATCAGGGAGGACATGTATCTGTTGTTGTCATTAAGATCAGGGAGGACATGTATCTGTTGTTGTCATTGAGATCAGGGAGAACATGTATCTGTTGTTATCATTGGAATCAGGGATGAAATGTATTTGCTGTTGTCATTGGGATCAGGGACGACATGTATCTGTTGTTGTCATTAAGATCAGGGAGGACATGTATCTGTTGTTATCATTGGAATCAGGGAGGAAATGTATCTGCTGTTGTCATTGGGATCAGGGAGGACATGGATCTGCTGTTGTCATTGGTCTCAGGGAGGACATGTATCTGTTGTTGTCGTTGAGATCAGGGAGGACATGTATCTGTTGTTGTCATTAAGATCAGGGAGGACATGTATCTGTTGTTATCATTGGAATCAGGGAGGAAATGTATCTGCTGTTGTCATTGGGATCAGGGAGTACATGTATCTGCTGTTGTCATTGGGATCAGGGAGAACATGTATCTGTTGTTGTCATTGGGATCAGGGAGGACATGTATATGCTGTTGTCATTGGGATCAGGGAGGACATGTATCTGTTGTTGTCATTGTGATCAGGGAGAACATGTATCTGTTGTTATCATTGGAATTAGGGATGAAATGTATTTGCTGTTGTCATTGGGATCAGGGATGAAATGTATCTGCTGTTGTCATTGGGATCAGGGAGGACATGTATTTGCTGTTGTCATTGAGATCAGGGAGGACATGTATCTGCTGTTGTCATTGGGATAAGGGAGAACATGTATCTGTTGTTGTCATTGGGATCAGGGAGGACATGTATTTGCTGTTGTCATTGAGATCAGGGAGGACATGTATCTGCTGTTGTCATTGAGATCTTACTGATACACGACTGAATAAGATGACTTACTGATGTACGAGGAAAGTCGTTGACTTTCTGGTGTAAGGCCAATATTGACCTACTGGTGTAGGATGTGTGTCGATGGCTATCTTTTACATTTATAAAAAAAAACACAAATACGAGTGTGATCCTGAACCTGACAGTAAAAATAAAATGTAGCCAATTACAAAACCTCACCAAATCTCAGCATCGGTAGCAATGCCGACCAACTTTCGATAAGGGCGATCCGATTTACCTACTAATTGTTTGGAATCCTGGAAAATGGCTGGATATTTTTATATGAGTGTAGCGAGGCACGCACCCAAGTCACGCGCTAATTAATTATTGGCCGGATAGAATGTGATCATCAGTGTTTATCGCGTGAATTAGTCACAAAATGTGCGTGTCGTCTGCCACATGACCTGGCGATATTACGTTACTGATTGGTTACTAAACTCAGGCTTTTTCATCTTCCACAATAGTTGTTGTTACTGCGAAAATGAACGTTAGACAAACATATATAGTAGCAGCGATACAGTTTGGTAATAGGACAAATGTACCAATAATGAATTACATACTGTTTAAACAGAAAGGACTTATACAAACCCTATAATAACAAATGAATTCGAAAATTATAGAAGTAATAGTTTACTTTAAATTAATAACGAGTAAAGTATGTACAGTTCGAACCGTGCAAATAATCCAAAGATGTATTGTGACCATCAAGGTTATGGAAAACCTCAGTAAGAAATTCTACCAGCAAAATCTACCACTCTGTACCTTAAAACATAAGACAGCTTGGTGAAATGCCGGAAACGACACTTGATTCAATGATAGTAAGTTACATGATGTGACAGTACACATTACCGAGACTGTAACATTAAGATCCTATTCGAAATGTGACATTATTTTATGGTACAACTGTTATATTCTGTATCATAAATCATGTCTATAAGGAGTGTGGGAACGTGTCAAAAGTGTAGATACATATGATTAATATGTGTCGAATGGTTGTGTTTAGAATAGGAGTTCCGTGCGGCGTGTCAGTTTCTTCCGAATTGTTAACCAGAGCAGGTCTATCGGATACAGTGTTATAGAACATTGACATTAACTGTCATCTTCTTGATGTAACTAATGAAACACCTTCTCAATATTGTAATGTGTAGGCCTTCCTATAAATATTTTCTTTGCAAAAAAGAGTCTACACAAGGGAGAAGCCAAGATGTGCAAATATGACAACGCTACAGAATATAGCACGCACATGACGCTTTATTTCAATAAAGAGTAATAAAACTCAAACAAAAAACCAATACGTAACTGATAAAAATAATCAAAGTAAGAATGGCAAAACTGCAGAGTATGCCGAATACAGATAAACTTATTTTAGTGAAGTATGACAGACTGACGTAGCTACCGAATATAGAAAAACAAAATCAATCAGTCATAGCATAAATTAAATTTAAGAACCAAATGTATAACGCAACATCAAGGTTACATAGCACAAAAGAAACAAAGACCAGCCAATCAGAGTAAGGAATGGCGGAATAACATCAACTGTAGACATACATAGAGAGGTACCATTTGGTGTTGGTTTGACATTTCTAAACCGTCGATTTCATTTGCCGAATGCATTCATCCTTAATTGGTTTGACTCCTAACTCGGAACAGTGTCAGGACGGGGTTCCACAGTAATGCTCAGGGCCCACTTGTATAAAACATCTCAACTCTTGAGATTTCCTCAAGTCTAAGATTTCCCATAGACAATACATTGCTTAAGATTTTCCCGTTCAGCTGCCTAGACGAGCCCTGCATTAGCCTTTTTTATCTTACGGTCAATCCCAGGCAAAATTTAACATCCTTTAACTGACACAGTGAATTGTGTCATTTGCCATCCATGCTCACTGCGTTTCGCCAACAAGTCGTTATATTTTGCCCATTTTCACTCGTTTGCCTGAACACATCTCTCCTATATGATACTCTAAACTCTAAAAACAACCAGTTTCTCACTTTTCCTGGTCAACATGACAATATCCGTTCGAAAAGACATTTGCACGATGTCAGGGAAAATCAGCCTCCCTTAGACCCACTTTCATTGTCCTGTCATTTGTAGATTATCAGTACTCCTACATGTTCCCGGCGTTTTTGAGTTGTGACTTTCATTCACGATGTTGATGATTGAGGGTTTGGACTTCACAATCTTCCTTATAATCTTCATTTCTGCAAGCTCTCTCAACTATCTGGCAATTTGATCCATTTGTTGCCTCCCCTTTACCCAATCCCACACGTTGCAATTAAACTACACTATTACACGCCGAGTTTAGATTTACTCCCCGTCTGAGGATATTGACAAGCGAAGGTAAAATTTCGTCAGCTGGGCGAAGCACATATCTTAAGTATGATGGTGAAAACTGAAAAAAGGTCTGCCAAAGACAGCTTCTGTTTCTCCATTACCCAACAGTCTACCCATCCTGTCACCGCTTATCCACAGATTTTGTCCTTCGGGATTCTAGAAGACTCGTGCAAAGCATGGTTCTCGTATGTGTTGTAACATTAAGCTATGCGTGGAAAGTATCGACAAAACAAAACTGATACACAGCCTCGTTAAACACACACATATTCAGGACACCAAATGAAAAAGATAAAAACAAAAACATGTCTTCCAGAAACTAAATAATAATAATAACCTAATAACCTATCAGAATAAGGTAGTACGTATGATCTCATTTCAATGCAAGCACTATTCTTCTTAAACGTCGGCTTGACAACGACACCAACAAAGGTAAAATGCACATTTGTGTTAAAGTGGCTGTAACCCAGTTAAGTATGTTTAGGTTAACTTATCTTCGAACTAATCCTGCAAATTACCATCAAATAAGCAAATCTATACAATAAAAGAAAGTCCCTGTAGCCTGATTGTATACGGATTTTCTACATTTTGGACTTCGTTTGAATACCGTAATGATGCAAGCAAAACTCAAGATCGACGAAAATCCGTAATATTTAGGGAAGCATTGTCCGGAAGGCGTTCATAAATCAGAAATGAGGATGAACCAGTAACGTTTGCACGAATTGGGATCATTTTCAAACTTGAACTTCGCATTGCCATAATTCAAGAACATCTCATGTTTAACTGAAACCTCTCAATAATTATAATATTTTGCGCATAAAGTTACTGTCCAGAATGTGTCGACCAATAAGAAACGAGGAAGTATTCATGTCGTACATACTTGGTTTGGAGCATTACACACACCTAGCTTGCTAGAAATCCAATCAAACTCATTCGGCTGTAGTGTGTTAATACAAAAAAAAAAGTTGTTTAAGTTCAATCCATTGTTCTCAAAAAGTGTCGCATATGAACCAACTCGAAAATGACCTTATTGTTCCGTTCTCACTTCCCTAAACTCCTTTTTAGCTGTGTTTCCATGGGCATCCGTCCATATAACCTTCGCTGTTGCGAGGACGTTAAACACAAAACAAACCGTAAACAATGTGTGCCAAACGGACAGAAAACAGTATCTCCTGCTTTTTCGAAAAAGGTTGGGACAAAAGCTACCTACTTATAGTGAAAAGGGACCAACCAGTCCTCCCCTTGATATCATATGTTTAGACGACGAACTAATTGACGACAAACGAGAACAGCCAATTGAGCTATGTGATTTGATGTATTCAAAAATCACATTACTATTTATGAGTATCATTCATTGCTTCCTGGCTCGTCTGGAATCCCGATAAATATTTTGTGTGATACACTAATGTATATTAAAATAAAAAGTTTTCTATGAATCACATTTTACGTATTCGACTTTTCTGCCTAAATACATGGTGTGTTACTGAAGGGAGGATCGATTTATCATAGAAGTCCCATGCTTTTTTGTTTTAGTACGTAATAACACACGAATGTTGTCCTACAATTTGAGAGTTTATAGGCGCAAAACATGAAAATGCAATTAACTGAATTAGAAATGTTTCTGAGTATTAATTGTATGACGTTTTAGCGGTGTGTATATCTGGTTTAATTGATACTAATTACATAGTTTCGGAGCCTCGGTCATTCAACTCGGTATAGATTCATCAACTCTTGGCGTATAATTAAACACGACAGTAATCTAATTACAAATAAACTCATTAATCTGTTAGGATACACATTATATACTTATATAAATCTGTCAAGTTTATTTCCTTAGCACGTATCTCATCTTGGGTAAATGGTTGATTTTTTCTGTTAATACAGCACAGACGTTCGTTCTCGCCGAGGCGGTATATTTCTGTAACAGTCTGTATACATATGGACGCCGTTATTAGGATAGAGTGGTGATGTGTCAAAATGACAGGGTGCAGTTATACGTAGGAAAATCGTTTATAGTATTTGATGATAAAAACTAAGATTCCTATGTAACTGTACACAATTTCCATCATACGTATATATTCATTTTGACTCAGCTGTCATTTTTTTTTAACAGTTCACTTTTTTAAAATCATTTATTTTTGTAATATCACGGAGGGATTTTTTTCTTTTCTTTATTATTTTGGGGTTTTGAAAAAAAAGATTTGTGACTTTTGTCACTAATTAAAACGAACTGGTCCTAGTTCAGAGTTACTTAATGCGTTCCACTCGATTATGAATCCGTATTATGGTAACTGTACCCCAACGACCGCTAACAGCTTTTCCCTTTGCTGTCTAAATTTAAGTCGAATGCTTTCTTGTTCTCGGAAATAAAGCCCTCGAACCTTTCAGATATAACTTGAACTGGTTTCTTGTTTGTATTTACTGTAGACCCTGGAAACAATCTTTAGTGTTGATAAACTATTTTCTGTTTGCTGGAGTTCCCGGAGATGCTTCCCTAGCTTGCACGTCAATCTGTTGTGCACATCTAGGCCACGATTTGTTTATGTATTTTTGACGAGTTGGTGTAAATAACGTGCAGCCGACATGCGTTACATGTGCATGTTCCCAAACTGTTAACGCAATCGCGCGACTATCTCTGATCTTAGCCATACATCACAACTACTGTCAAAACAGACATTCCACGACCAACCCCCATACCTGTCTGACGTAACGCATTCGAAACACACATACTCTCTACTATATTGTCTCGATATGTAAAGTATTAAGATATATATAGACAGGTGTCTACCCGACCTGTTACGTATTGAGATATATAACGACAGGTGTTTAACCGACTTGTAAATTATTGATACATATATACATGTATATAGAAAGGTGACTTATACCTGCAAAGTATTGAGATATATATAGACAGGTGTCTACCCGACCTATGAAATATTTAGTTATATGTAGACAGGTGCCTGTGTAGATGCGTTAGGTATAACATAAACATTCACGGATACTAGTGTCAATGTTGTTTGCAATGTGTGCTTGTCTTAATTTGCTGTCTCAAAATACACGTAAATGGTATATAATATTTCATCACTTTCCGTGCTGAAGGAAAAACGGAATTTTAGAAGCAGTTAATTCTGTATGCAGGGGCTTGTATCACTACAGTTGTGCTATTGTTCTTCCGACACCACGTACAGAATCTCATACACTAATTGACCAAACACGTTTTTGCATCTTAAAACGGCCATTTCTTTTAAATGTTAATATACATGTATAATACTTCTTGCCGTTTTATTATTTGTCTATTATTTTAGTCTGGAAAATTGTACAGTAGAACAACCAATATGCCGACTGTGATGGTGTCGTTTACATGCAGACATTATATAACTATTAGGGAACTCAGAAAAAGTTAGAATTCTTGAATTAAATGCTCTAATTACTGTGTTTTAAATAATGCCATTGGGTTTGCATTAATAACTTGTTTATTTAAGTGCACGCGATAGCCACGTATCACAACGACACATATCTATAAAGAGAGAGCTTAAGATTTTCCCACTGTGCGTTAACGACACCGAATATTGCTACCAGGCAGGCGGTGATCACACGAATAGGGCTTATGTTGCGAGTGAGTTTTTCTGATATTTTCCTTACTTCAGAGGCTTTTTGGATCAATTCCTCACACTTTAAGCAATGGCTTAAACCACAGAGAACATTCCTATATATGGGTCAATATTTGATCTAGACTTGCAAAGACGCCGCCTGGTATCGGCGAAAACCCATGCACGAGTGATACTCATCACGTGTCTGAATTAATATGTGTAGAGTTAGTTTTCGAACAAATTTCACTACCTATAACTAATTACAGTATGTATATGCACTGCATACATTTATCGTATTTTCGAACTCGTTGTAAATTATGAGAAATGTGCTGACATAATTCCATAGCATTGTACGTCGACTTGCAATTTGCATGATATCGTACAGTAATCTAAAACTAAACATTCAAGTTTCCGTACAGTTCGACGAAATATTTTTGACGATATTTCATTAAATACCACGCTTTTACTGACACAATGAATGTGTGAAATGTAGATACGTCTTTATTTAGTTGTGGGCAATTTAAATAAAATATGTGGAGGGAAGTACTACAAATGTTAATTCAGACACGTGATTGTTATCACTCGTAAATTTTCGCCGATACCAGACGACGTGTTTGTAAGTCTTGAAGAAATATTAGTTCATATTGAACCGTTTCTATTGTTAAAGTAAACGGTGAAAATGTGAGGTATTGATGCAGAAAGCCTAAAGCACATGGCAGCCTCTGAAGTAAGGGAAATATAAAAAAAATCACCCTCAACTGCAGTCCACCTCCTGTGATCAGCGCCTCTGTGGTAGCAATATCCGGTGTCGTTAACACACAATGTTGCCATCACACCAAAGAGAGCCGAACACGTGTTTTACCCGTAGTGCTGAGGGAAAGCTTGGTTGGATAGGAATGAATGGTTTTGTTTAAATTTTAAGAATGAGAGAGAACATATATTGATAAAACGTGCTATATTCATCAGCCGAGGCAAGGCCGCTATATATATCATACAGTATGACACTGATGGTAAAACCAGGAAGTTATATACCGCCCAGCATTAGAGTTCTAGTCAATATGGTACTCAGACACTTGGAGTCGTGCTCCAAAACCCCGTCTATAGAAACACACCCACACGAGGAAACTCTCAACTTAACAAGACGAAATCTGTAATTTACTGTTATTTCGTAATCCTGTTTATTAAATCGGAAAGAGAGTTAAAATCAGTGATTATCTTATCTTAGCTATACCGTACTTAGTGGAGATCTATAGGATTTTCTAAGTTGACATCCAAATGTCAAATCTATAATGTAGCTTGGCTTCTCTAAGTATTAATAAAAGAGAGAGGAGTTGTTTTGCCTATATCCATGAAAAGAGACTGGGGTGAGAAATGGGGGCTTGAGTGAGAAAACGTATTGATACAAACATTATTTAACTCAAATAATAACAAATACTCGTCCAAACGGCAAACATACACCAAATAAAAGATAATGGCGACGAATCTGGTAGATACAGAATAGATTTTAAAGGGTGCAAAGGATGTTTCTGTGACCAGATTGAAATAAAGTAATACATTGTACTTGTTGAAATTGATTGTTCTGTTAGTTTTGTATAAACATTCAAAGAAAAATCCTGCATTGTTATGTGTTTTTTTTTAAATCCATTTAGCATAATGGTAAATGTGATGGAATGGTGCTGTTTGGAAGTGCACTTTGACATATGTGCTGTTTGAATCTGTAGTTCTATTTACGGTGAGTTGAGTTAAATAATATTACAATTTTGCAAGTTTGATTACATCTTTAAAACAATGGAAATAAAATACTTTGAGATATCCTCTAGTGAAATGGGTCCCATGACGTAGCTGTAATTACGTCCTCTCCAGAGATGTATACAATGCAATCCCTTTTGATTTCCAATACTGCAGTATCGTATCATCAATTGAAGATGGAAAATGGTTGTTTGAATAAAATGTATCGGGCGTAAACTTCTAATTTATCCACAGAATTTCAAATAAAAAGTGTCTTTCGTTTTTTTGTAATCATTTCTTATCTATAATACAAATCAGAGCTGTTGACCCGAAAGCTTTGAAGCTCGCTACTCACGCCATCTAACCATATAATGACACGAACAAAACGTAATTATCATGAAGTGTCAGAAGTCCAAAAGATAGCTGAATTTCAATTAGAAGAAAAAGCATTTGTGTTTCCGTATCGCTTCAAGTGAACACACACAGTTGTGGATGTCAGCCTGGAGTTCGGTGAACACACACAGTTGTGTATGTTAGCCTTGAGCTCGGTGAACAAACACAGTTGTGCATGTCAGCCTGGAGCTCTGTGAACACACTCATTGTGTATGTTAACCTGGAGTTCGGTGAACACACACAGTTGTGTATGTTAGCCTTAAGCTCGGTGAACAAACACAGTTGTGCATGTCAGCCTGGAGCTCGGTGAACACACTCATTGTGTATGTTAACCTGGAGTTCGGTGATCACACACAGTTGTTTACGTCAGCCCGGAGTTCGGTGAACACGCTCATTGTGTATGTTAGCCTGGAGTTCGGTGAACACAAACAGTTGTTTATGTCAGTCCGGATTTCGGTGAACACACTTATTGTGTATGTTAGCCTGGAGTTCGGTGAACACACACAGTTGTGATTGTCAGCCTGGTGTTCGGTGAACACACACAGTTGTGATTGTCAGCCTGGTGTTCGGTGAACACACACAGTTGTGGATGTCAGCCTGGAGTTCGGTGAACACACTCATTGTGTATGTTAGCCCGGAGTTCGGTGAACACACACAGTTGTGTATGTTAGCCTTGAGCTCGGTGAACAAACACAGTTGTGTATGTTAGCCTTGAGCTCGGTGAACACGCACAGTTGTGTATGTCAGCCTAGAGCTCGGTGAACACACTCATTGTGTATGTAAGCCTGGAGTTCGGTGAACACACACAGTTGTGGATGTCAGCCTGGAGTTCGGTGAACACACTCATTGTGTATGTTAGCCTGGAGTTCGGTGAACACACACAGTTGTGTATGTCAGCCTTGAGCTCGGTGAACAGACACAGTTGTGTATGTTAGCCTTCAGCTCGGTGAACACAAACAGTTGTGGATGTCAGCCTAAAGCTCGGTGAACACACTCATTGTGTATGTAAGCCTGGAGTTCGGTGAACACACACAGTTGTGTATGTCAGCCTGGAGTTCGGTGAACACACTCATTGTGTATGTTAGCCATGAGTTCGGTGAACACACACAGTTGTGGATGTTAGCCTTGAGCTCGGTGAACAAACACAGTTGTGTATGTTAGCCTTGAGCTCGGTGAACACACACAGTTGTGTATGTCAGCCTGGAGCTCGGTGAACACACTCATTGTGTATGTAAGCCTGGAGTTCGGTGAACACACACAGTTGTGGATGTCAGCCTGGAGTTCGGTGAACATACACAGCTGTGTATGTTAGCCCTGAGCTCGGTGAACAAACACAGTTGTGCATGTCAGACTGGAGCTCAGTGAACACACACAGTTGCGGATGTCAGCCTGGAGCTCGGTGAACACACTCATTGTGTATGTCAGCCCGGAGTTCGGTGAACACACTCATTGTGTATGTCAGCCTGGAGCTCGGTGAACACAAAGAGTTGTGTATGTCAGCCTGGAGCTCGGTGAACACAACGAGTTGTGTATGTCAGCCTGGAGCTCGGTGAACACACTTATTGTGTATGTGAACCTTGAGCTCGGTGAACACACACAGTTGGGGTTGTTAGCCTGGAGTTCGGTTGGGATCCTGAATGTTCCTTACTTCATCACATGTAATGGACTCAACATAAATAAATTCTATATATTTCATTGAAAATCTGTTTTATAGTTTTGAACTCTAGGAGAAAATTGTACAATGTAAACAGTGAGAATAACATATCTAATGTAGATACATATCG
Organism: Mizuhopecten yessoensis; assembly: GCF_002113885.1. Lineage (NCBI taxonomy): Eukaryota > Metazoa > Mollusca > Bivalvia > Pectinida > Pectinidae > Mizuhopecten > Mizuhopecten yessoensis. The sequence goes on from NW_018408441.1 coordinate 476,575, forward strand.
TATGCAGGCTCATCACTGCCCACACAGATATACTGCTTACACTGCTACTGCCGACACTGACCATATACTGCTAACATTGGTCATATACTGCCTACACTGACCATATCCTGCTAACATTGGTCATATACTGCCGACACTGATCATATACTGCCAACTATACTGCCGACACTGACCATATACTGCTAACATTGGTCATATACTACCGACACTGATCATATACTGCTAACATTGGTACTTTGTAATATACTGCCAACACCATTGGTCATATACTGCCGACACTGATCATATACTGCCAACTATACTGCCGACACTGACCATATACTGCTAACATTGGGCATATACTGCCGACACTGACCATATAGGCTAACATTGGTCATATACTGCCGACACTGACCATATACTGCTAACATTGGTCATATACTGCCGACACTGATCATATACTGCTAACATTGGTACTTTGTAATATACTGCCAACACTGAAAATATACTGCTAACATTGATCATATACTGCTAACACTGATCATATACTGCTAACATTGATGATATACTGCCGACACTGATCATATACTGCCAACATCGGTCATATACTGCCGACACTGATCATATACTGCTGACATTGATCATGTACCGCCAACATTTACCATATACTGCTAACATTGATAATATACTGCCAACACTGAAAATATACTGCTAACATTAATCATATACTGCTAACACTGATCATATACTGCTAACATTGATAATATACTGCCGACACGACCATATACTGCTAACATTGGTCATATACTGCCGACACTGATCATATACTGCTGACATTGATAATATACTGCCGACACTGATCATATACTGCCAACATTGATAATATACTGCCGTCATTGATACATTTTGTAATATACCGCCGACATTGATAATACTGCCGACACTGATCATATGATAATATACTGCCCGGACTGATTATATACTGCTAAAATTGATAATATACTGACGACACTGATCATATGATAATATACTGCCGTCATTGATACATTTTGTAATATACCGCCGCCATTGATAATACTGCCGACCCTGATCATATACTGCTAAAATTGATAATATACCGCCGACCTTGATAATCCTGCCGACACTGATCCTATACTGCTAACATTTATAATATACTTCCGGCACTGATCATACATGTATACTGCGAACATTGATAATATACTGCCAACATTGATAATATACTGCTAACATTGATAATATACTACCAACATTAATAAAATACTCCCGACATTGATAATATACTGCCAAAATTGATAATATACTGCCGACATTGATAATATACTGCCGACACTGATTATGTACTGCTAACATTGATAATATACTGCTAACATTGATAATATACTGTCGACATTGATAATATAATGCCGACACTGATTATGTACTGCTAACATTGATAATATACTGCCAACATTGATAATATACTGCCTGCACTGATTATATACTGCTAACATTTATAATATACTGCCGGCACTGATCATATACTGCTAACATTGGTCATATACTGTCGACACTGATCATATACTGCTGACATTGATAAAATACTGCCGACACTGATCATATACTGCTGACATTGATCATGTACTGCCAATATTTACCATATACTGCTAACATTGATAATATACTGCCTGCACTGATTATATACAGCTAACATTTATAATATACTGCCTGCACTGATCATACATGTATACTGCTAACATTGATAATATACTGCCGACACTTATAATATACTGCTAACATTGATAATATACTGCTAACATTGATATACTGCCAACATTGATAAGATACTGCCGACATTGATAATATACTGCCGACATTAATAATATACTGCCGACACTGATCATATACTGTTAACATTGGTTATATACTGCCGACACTGATCATATACTGCTAACATTATACTGCCGTCATTGATAATATACCGCCGACATTGATAATACTGCCGACACTGATCATATATTGCTAACATTGATAATATACTACCGACATTGATAATATACTGCTAACACTGATCATTTACTGCTAACATTGATAATATATTGCTAACATTGATAATATACTGCTAACATTGATAATATACTGCTAACATTGATAATATACTGCCAACATTGATAAGATACTGCCGACATTGATAATATACTGCCGACATTAATAATATACTGCCGACACTGATCATATACTGCCAACATTGATAATATACTGCTAACATTGATAATATACTGCCGACACTGATCATATACTGCTAACATTGATAATATACTGCCAACATTGATAATATACTGCCGACACTGATCATATACTGCTAACATTGATAATATACTGCTAACATTGATAATATACTGCTAACATTGATAATATACTGCTAACATTGATAATATACTGCCGACATTGATAATATACTGCCGACACTGATCATATACTGCCAACATTGATAATATACTGCTAACATTGATAATATACTGCCGACACTGATCATATACTGCTAACATTGATAATATACTGCTAACATTGATAATATACTGCTAACATTGATAATATACTGCCGACATTGATAATATACTGCCGACACTGATCATATACTGCCAACATTGATAATATACTGCTAACATTGATAATATACTGCCGACACTGATCATATACTGCTAACATTGATAATATACTGCCAACATTGATAATATACTGCTAACATTGATAATATACTGCTAACATTGATAATATATTGCTAACACTGATCATATACTGCTAACATTGATAATATACTGCCGACACTGATCATATACTGCTAACATTGTTCATATACTGCCGTCACTGATCATATACTGCTGACATTGATAATATACTGCCGACACTGATCATATACTGCTGACATTGATCATGTACTGGCAACATTTACCATATACTGCTAACATTGATAATATACTGCCCGCACTGATTATATACAGCTAACATTTATAATATACTGCCGGCACTGATCATACATGTATACTGTCGACACGGATCATATACTGCCGACACTGATCATATACTACTAACATTGATAATATACTGCCAAAATTGATAATATATTGCCGACACTGATCATATACTGCCACATGTAACATTGATAATATACTGCTAACACTGATCATATACTGCTCACATTGATAATATACTGCCGACACTGAACATGTATACTGCTAACATTGATAATATACTGCTTACATTGATAATATACTGCTAACATTAATAATATACTGCCAATATTAATGATATACCCCCGACATTGATCATATACTGCCAAAATTGATAATATACTGCCGACACTGATCATTTACTGCTAACATTGATAATATATTGCTAACACTGATCATATACTGCTAACATTGATAAGATACTGCCGACATTGATAATATACTGCTAACATTGATAAGATACTGCCGACATTGATAATATACTACCGACACTGATCATTTACTGCTAACATTGATAATATATTGCTAACACTGATCATATACTGCTAACATTGATACTATACTGCCGACAGTGATAATATACGGCCGACACTGTTCATATACTGCTAACATTGATAATATATTGCTAACACTGATCATATACTGCTAACATTGATACTATACTGCTAACATTGATTATATACTGCCCGCACTGATTATATATTGCTAACATTTCTAATATACTGCCGGCACTGATCATACATGTATCCTGTCGACACGGATCATATACTGCCGACACTGATCATATACTGCCACATGTAACATTGATAATATACTGCTAACATTGATAATATACTGCTAACTGTAACATTGATAATATACTGCCGACATTGATAATGTACTGCCGACACTGATCATATACTGCCAACATTGATAATATACTGGCGTCATTGATAATATACCGCCGACATTGATAATACTGCTGACACTGATCATATACTGCTAACATTGATAATATACTGCCGACATTGATAATATACTGCCGACACTGATCATATACTGCTAACATTGATAATATACTGCCAACATTGATAATATACTGTCGACATTGATAATATACTGCCGACACTGATCATATATATACTGCTAACATTGATACTATACTGCTAACATTGATTATTTACTGCCGATATTGATAATATACTGTCGACACTGATCATATACTGCTAACATTGATAATATACTGCTAACATTGATAATATACTGCTAACATTGATAATATTCTGCTAACATTGATAATATTCTGCCGACACTGATCATATACTGCTAACATTGATAATATACTGCTAACTGTAACATTGATAATATACTGCCGTCATTGATAATATACTGCCGACACTGATCATATACATGTACTGCCAACATTGAAAATATACTGCTAACATTGATAATATACTGCCGACACTGATCATATACTGCTAACATTGATAATATACTGCCGACACTGATCATATACTGCTAACATTGATAATATA
>NW_018408441.1:481493-556584 GCF_002113885.1 Mizuhopecten yessoensis
AAAACAAGACCAAGGTCTGCAATATCGTACAAAATGCACATCGGTTAAAATCACCAATGCCGGCAATGGAAACAATTTTAACGCTCATGCAATTTATCAGAAATATCGTCTGTTACAACAGGGGTTCGTTACAAATGGCTGAAATACACATATTCTGTAGACCTACTGACACATATGTTACAGACCTACTGATATGAGTCACAGCACACATAATTTGTCATAAACACTTCAGACATTTGTAACGAACCTGTGCTCCGTCGCAAGATCACTCACTTCAAACGCTATCAGTTTCACGCGTCTCGCATCCACGTTTCCTTAGTTTCTGACGACATGTCAAATAACGAGTCTGTTATAGAATCTACCGACTGTTGTCAGGTTCCCATACAATCAACAAATAAATTCACGCCTGGATTCTTCACAAAATGAGCAAAGAGAAAAGTTCGTACTAAGTTCCAAAAATAACTCCCTTGTGGAGGGCAATGTCGGATTTACGGTGTTCACTGTATTTGTCCATGCGCGAAATTTGTTCCGGGAAAAATCGAAACAATTTCAAATCTTACTTTAAGCTCAGAGTTCTATTGATAAACTTTAATCACCCTATAGACATATCATACGCAATTGTATTGATACTGAATTGAGGAATAAAATTAAAGTGTTTGTTAAAATTTCAAAGTTCTACTTTGTTTGCCAATCAACACGCGACAATACGCTGTTCAACCTATTGAACGAAATTGTGTGGACTGTCGATAAGGCGGGCATTTTTAATCTTAAATATAAAGTTAAAGTAAAAAAAGAACATAAGAGGCAGAGAAAACGTAAATATAAGTATTGAACTGTTTTTGTATGGCATTTATAGCGCGCATTATGTTGTTTGCTTGCAAAGCTGTGCCATTCAAATAGATCATAAATACCATACACAAACAGTTCAATGCTTAAATGTAACACTGATCATATACTGATACAAATGTAACATTGATCATATACTACTAACATTGATCATGTACTGACACAGATTATATTTTGTTGACATAGATCATATGCTGTTTACATTGATTAGATACTGCCGACATTGATCATATACTGCTGACATTGATCATGTACTGACACAGATTATAGTTTGCCGACATTGATCATATACTGCTAACATTGATCATGTACTGACACAGATTATATTTTGCCGACACTGATCATATACTGCTGAAATTGATCATATACTGCTGTCATTCATTATATACTGTTTACATTGATTAGATACTGCCGACATTGATCATATACTGCTAACATTGATCATGTACTGACACAGATTATATTTTGCCGACACTGATCATATACTGCTGACACATTTATTCTTCTAACCGTAATGTTCAAGGTTTTTCTAAATCATGCAGTTATTTTTTATCTATCATTAATTCAATGGTCATTTCCACTGCAATATTCTCTGTAAGCATTACATGTACCAGAAAAAATGCGTTCATATGCTATAAATGCAATTTTATCAGTGTCATTTTGAAGGCCATACGTTAGAAGCAAACATGTTGGTGACGACAGGCTGTTCAAGGAATCTGCACTGACGACAAGGACACTTCAATATCGAAAATATAATGGAATACGTGTATTTAGATCAATATTAACTATAGGATTTAGAGAGTATGTAATGAGCAACATTTTTCAAAGTTCATGGAGGTATGAACATTAAAAAAATGTAGTTCAATCCTCATAAGACATTGAGCATAAATCATACACTTGATGGTATTATACAGTTTACAGTTGATGATGTAATGCATTCTATAGATCTTGGTTATATAAACTTGTTAAAGCCTATCTCGGACGTGTACGCCACATGAAGCATACCAAACAGCATTTATTTTCGTAATTTAATGGATGAAATCCAAGGATGTGGCTACTGAGTCCAACGTGAGAACAAGTTGCTTCTGGATATTTCGATAACACCGGAATGTATCTCGATTTCCAACTTATGTCACCCTTGGGATCTATCTGTAACGACCCTGTTGACAAGTAGGTGCAATAAAAAGAATCGTCACATGGAACTTGTCTCGTGGGAGATAGCGTCGCCTGCTGGGAGATATCGCTCTCTGTAGCTAGTTATCGGACGTACGACCGTAAAACATGCAGAATTCTTTGTCCTTACTTCACAGTCAATTAGACAGATACGGAAATGGGCATACAACGATCAACAGATTGCGCCAATGTGTCGAGGACCGATGCGCACCCATTTCTATATGCCCTTGCAGACAATAATGCGGGAAACGTATCATAATTCATACATGTGCATAATGTGCATGGAAATCTGAACCACGGGAAGACATCTGGGACTTTCCTGTTCCAGTGTCGGGAAATGCCGGTTAGTAGTATTGTTAACTGCCCCGTACCAGTTTCTGGAACTGTCCCCTATAGTGTTGGGAGCTTTCCCGTACTGTAAGAGAAGCTGTCTCTTACTAGTGTGGGGAACTCTGATGTACAAGTGAGGGAAACTACCCTGTATCTGTGTGGGAAACTGTCCCGTACCAGTGTAGGGGACTTTGATGTTCAAATGTGCGGAGCTTCTCTGTACTAGTGTGGAAAATTGTCTTGTACAAGTGTGGGAAACTTCCCCCGTACCAGTATTTGGATCTCTAATGTACAAGTAAGGGGAGCTACCAGGTACCTGTGTGGGAAATTGTCTTGCACAACTGTGGGAAATTGTCCCATACCACTGAGAAGACCCACTGTGTGGGTGAAGCTAAATTCTATAAACAACTGTATGCCATGACAATGTCTTATGGTGACATATCTATTATCCAAATTTGGTCGTACACAACTCCCTACCGCACCATCCGTCTCCATTTACGTTTACTTTATTTCTCATTATAGACATTATCATTCCAGCTGGTGTTCGTTACAACCTTAACGTCAGGAAAACTGGCGGTCAGTAAACATGTTATCGGTATTCACATATCGGGTCTTCAACGAAAAGCCTTGTGCTTCTTGTCTTTGACTCCCATTCTGTCAAGTAAAGACACATGAACTCTGTGCCACCTTAATTTACTATACAAGAGCTCTGTCGATAAATGGTACCAAGAGGGGACCTTATTGATACAAATTTGACCTAATTGGGAGTGAGATTCGTAAATCTATCTCAGTTGCGTCCTCTGCTGTACCAGTGGGATCGTACATTACCCAGGAGGCATTGGGGCGACTCAAATCCTCCATTTATAAACAAGCGCAACAGTGCCGCGTTGCTTGACGGCGTGTGACTGACAGATTATCGGCCCTTTCATTCGTAGTTGTCGTCGAACGGAATCTGTTCATTTAATGGTGAAGGATAACACGACGAACTGTAGACTCACATGCATAAGGTGCTCCTACCCCCCGGGGATTTGACGGGACAGACGAATGTTCACTTGAGTGGGTGACCTCCAGTCCAAGACCGGGGCTACGTCACGAAGGAACACACTGCTTATAAAGCGATCCCTTATGATTCAGATACATTGAATATCCCGATACAAAATCTTCTCATGGCTGTCGGACATCACGATAGAAGGATATGACATGGACCTAAATTTCAGACTAGCTGTTGTGTAAAACGAAATTTTAATCTACGGAAAGGTTATGAAACATAATTTAACCTGCACGGTTCATGCACGTGTATGACAATGCCATCATAACAGTGTAGACGTACATACATATGAGAATGTACCAGACTAATAAGCAATGTTTGATGTATTCATTGATATGCCAATATTTTTGCGGAAACTATATTATGTGATAGATGCGTTTCAAAATCAGATCATATTATTTATCTAATTAAGGATATACAATTTAGCCTAATAAAATTCAGTCTTTCAGAAGCCTTGTTTGTATTACGCCCGAAAGTATTCCGATTTCTAATCAGATATAAGGACCACAGGAATTCAGATCAATGTTTGTCCAGTGCCCCAGCACATCCCTAAAATCAAATCTACTGAAAGTGATACGCTGTTTATCTCGTTCGTTGTTGTTTGTTTGCATGTTGTTCAGTTTGTTCAAAGAATTAAAATGTAGAAAAACCACCTGCGTGTTGTGTAAATTCCGGATGTATTTGTTTTACATAAGTGAATAACGATGTCCGCGCGATGTGGCGCCAGAGTCGAAGCAGTTCCTGCCAGACAGAGCATGTTACTCATGTCCTGACAGGTCGGGTTTTTCACGTCGCGTCGACTTCAAAATGGCTGACACTGGGCGTGCGTACTGAAACAATCACAGGAAAATACGGTTTGCTGCTTCTTAAGAAGGGGATAATTTAAGACAACAGTCAAGACATTGCCCTCCGTCATCATTTCCTTCTGTGCGGTATTTGCACTGAAAGCTTGAACAGTGTCATTGAAATATTGTACAGCAAGTTAATATATGTTACAAACATATTGACACTTTTCTTAATAACAAGTGTAAAACTGCGTTTGAATGGAGAAACCTGAGTTTGCCAAAATAAACATTTACAGTATTATTTAAATAACAATAACTTGTCAATAGTCCATTGTTTAAATTGACCGTTTGTCAATCCGTTGTCGTTTATTCGATGGTCTCTGCTTAATTGACCATCATTCATCTTCTGAAGTTTTTAGGATTCTTTTCTTTCACAAAGTAGAACTATCCGAACTTTCTTTGAAAACAAGCACGGAAGACTGGAACCATTTATACTAATAAAGCGAAGTGAAATAATGTTTATTACTTATACTTCTGGTTAGCCAACAATGGAATTATGTTATTGGTGGCCTTTTCTTTCGGTTTGACAAAAAATATAAATATGCTATTGATGAAGTTTACAAACAGAAAAAATGACGATTTTGATGGCTATTCTTCTGATAATGTGAGACCACCAGAACCCTCGCTAAACAGAATATGCCTTTCCTCCGGCTAGTTAACGTTGGGCCTACGAGCATAAATGCTGCATAACATGGGTAAAAGAATTCTGCTTCGGCAACCGATCCCCTTTTCTTTTACTCTCATTTCAAATATCCCTTGAACTAGGTTTAAAAGTAAGCTACTGTTTTAAGTGTTTATATTTCTTTCCATAGAATTCAGTAACTATACCATCATGCCCTAAATTAATGAGATACATTCTCGGAAACGGATTTATATAAGTTATTTCAACTTGTTTCCGGATCCCATTCCTCTGTACTTTGTATGTTATGTGATGTAATGCAACTTAATTTGGAATGAAATAAAGTTTATATTAACGGATCTATACAATCTCAATGTCAAAACTAGATTTCCCGAATCCTTACGTTAGTATTAACAGGTTTGTATGCCAACATTTCGTGGTCAAGTAGGCAACTACGTCCACGTGTCTCTGAGATCATGGCATTGGATTGACACGACCGGTGTTTAATTTGGGAAATAACCATAAGGGAGGGGGTAAAATCCGGATATAGCGGACTATATTGGATCCAGTGTCCGCGCATGGTCACCAGCTGTAATCGAGTGGACGTGTTGGTGTCCATGTATTGGTACACCTGTCTGCTCAATAGTCTGCAGCCGCTGATCCCACCCTTCCTATCGATACGTCCGTAATCAGCCATTAGCTTCCCACAGGACGGAGGAAATGAGGTATTGTTCCCCCGGCAATTTATCTGTTATTGTTTTCAAATCACGGCATGTATCTGTGAATATCTGTGATAGTGAAGGCAAATACAGCGAAATACTGAAAGAGTCGGTAGTTTCGTCCTGGGATTTTGATTTTTTTTTGTCTCGAATCTGTATCTACAGTGTAAATATCTTGATTTCGAATTTCTTTTAAAATTTTCGCTGAACTTGTTCAAGCACATACATGGACATATCTAATTTGCCACAGTAGTCTAGTACTCCAAGACTGGCGTCGAGCTGTTCTGTTTTTATCACTCTTTTTAATGTATTACACAGACTTCTAGTGGAGGGTTAAGAGAAGTTCTAGCCAATGTCACGGTACCATAGTCGGCTACGGGAGTGTGCTGTATACGTGTCTTTTATTATAACTATTCATGTACATTGTATTTAGGACTCTTCAAGATTATGATAGATTGTACATACTATCATATTTATAGCGTCAATCTTACTTCACACAGTTTGTATATATACTTGTAAACTAAAACCTTTGCCAATAGTTCAAGGTTTATATTTTTAATTCTCATAAGTTTTGCACTTCATATTGTGCTTAGCTAAATATATTGGCACTTATACAGCAGTGTTTATACATGTAGCTACGCCATAAACATCTCAGCGATCAGATATGTCAAAGAGCTATAAAACTTATTTGATCATTGAACTAGGAGCTGCTGTGTTTTACCATTTTACATTTCGTGTGACGGCTAGACTTGTCCAATCACGCACTTTTAACCTACGTGCGGAAATTGATGGTGCTTTTAGAAGGCGCCACGACCAATCATCGATGATTTAGCTTGGTGTCCAGTTCGGTCGCTTGAGGCGACAACTTTTCGGGAGGCATCGTATCAATAACACGTCTCCTATGATCAAATCCATTTAAAACTTTAAAACATCGAATACAAAAGAGTTATGCTGGGTTGGGTACCGTCCTACGTGGTTTGGCCTTCCTGCTTTCTGACATTGATCTATTTAGATTTGTAACTTAGAACTTGATATTGATGTCGCTTTAGTCTGCAGACTATAGGCTTAACTAACTTACTACCTCTTGCTATATGAACCTTTCCGCCAGCATCCAAAATCTACGTCTGAGGGTAAAAAAATCATATTTATGTTTTCTCTATGACAGAACTAATCTAAAATTGGTATCTCTGTATCGTCGAAACTGCTCACAATAGATGAAAAGGATAACATGTAAATTGAATGTTGCTGATCTCTGCATTATTCAACATTTTAGCATTAATACAGGCAGATGTTGTTTTCCCTGTCGCTCTGGCTTAGCTATAACCCATTAACTTTAACTCCATTTACACAGGGTATTACACTGTGGCTTATCGAACACAATGGGAATATCTCAATGCAGCGATTTACTACCATAGTCTAGCTGCAATGCAACAAATAGTTAGGAATTAAAGTAGATGGTCATGATATGTTTGCTTCTGTTTTTGCAATACTGAATTGTTTTATATACCAAAACAAAGCAAAACAGTCATTTGTGTGTTTCCCTGAAGATAAGGGTCACAACACGTTACTGAATATTTTAAGTTCTTTGAAAGTATTAAATAATCTCATCCCCTTGTTTGAGATCTCTTTATCTTCACCGAAGCTTCGTTCTGGACACTCAAACATCCTATCTAGAAGGCCGAGATTTCTATGTCTGACTCCTTATTCGCTCTGGATAATCAAAATTCTTATCGAGTCTGTGGACATTTTTCTTGCTACATCACCCAGGTTGATTTACTCTTTTTCTTGCCAACAAATATTGACAACTCGACATTCTACACCATTCGGTGCATAAATGTAATAACTCTGAAACGATGATATTCGATTTATATTGCTTTGGTTGTTCACGTTTTTATTCCTCTCCCTTTTTATGGTTGTGAATTGGGGGAAAGATTTGTTACAGTACAAATCATTGTTAAATGTTACATGGTACAGAACATCATGAAGCTTGTACGTGTGATGAGCAAAATCAGTTAGAATGAAAATGTCAACATTTACACAACCCTCGAAGACTTGTGAGTTCTGACCACACAGTATGCGGTGAGATACATTATGCATTTTTTTCTTAATGGTCAAGGACTGTAACAGTGGTGTTATCCATTATAGTGCGATCAGTCTCAATGGTCAATCGGCCTTGGCAAACGCTATTCATCATTTCGGACATTTAATTTGGCACCGACTGACCTGAATAAGTGATACGATCACAATACGAAGACAGTTCAATCTATAGTCGTGGATTATCTGATCAACTTGATGGAGCTGTGTCTAGTCTCATGTGTCTGGTCAGTCATGCACGTGCCGATACGTTACAATGTTCATTGTCTCACGTATCCACCAAAACGATTTCTGAAATCCTGTTATCGATATTCGGACAATTGATACGTATATATTATCAAAATTTCGACGGCAAGAACGTGTGGAAATATCAAAGAAGTTATAGGAGAAAATTGGTATTTTTTACGTTTTATATCTATCAGAGATATAGAGCGTATAGAGAACGCTGGCTATAATGCCACTTGAAATATTAGTTTTATGTCTTTTTGTGATAGAATCTTGTAATTACGAGTTATTTATCTGGTCATAACAAGCGCATTGCATCGTTTTTATAACAAAGCTTCGTCGGAAGAACAATTTTGTAATTACGACTGATTATGTCTTCATTATGACATAACTAACTCGTAATTTTACCACGTATGATAAAGACGTAATCACTGACGAGAAGAATAAAAAAGATTGACGTAAATCTGTCAAGATTAGAAATAACAAAACAACGGAGATTTGGCATTATGCTCCAAACCATTAGTTAATCATTTATTTATTTTATTTCTATGGGTAACACTCTGACTACAAAATAACACGAAGTCAGAACATGTTTGAAATCAGGACGTAACAAAAACTAAAGACAGTATAAATGTACACGCGTCCATTGCGCCATTGTACAACACTGACTGTCCTCACCACATGCAGAAAGAGTACAAATGTACGTTATCGCTACTTTAGTTTATTCTGTATCCGATCCTGTTATATTATACTCTCGCCCTCGGTCCCAATTTATCTTAGTGTATAATGTATATAATTTGCTCCGCTGGCGGGAATACAAGAAACGCTGTGATATGTTGCTGAACCCGGGACTGGTTTTTTTCAATGCACGTACAGTTGTTATGTAATCAAGTATTGTTCATTGTTGGAATGCTTCACTGTCTATAAACATTTGACAAATACTTACGATTAGTCAATGATGTAGACAGTGAGGTACGACCCATGGCAAGATATCGGGCCGTACCAGCATCACTTGGACCAGCAAGAGAACTAACTATGATAAATAGGCTCTGTGTTTCCACGTATGAGCGGTTCATATATCACCGTAACTATTCTCCCGACATTATATGGTATATTAGGGTCTAAAGTTGTCTGGAGTTGGCTTCACCAGACAAACAGATGTGGACACTATACAACAGTACTTCATCTTTTTACGTCTACCCTTCCTCACATGTCTAAGTAAGTAATAAACAATTGAATGGCAATCCTCAACCTTGAAGTTATCTCAACACATACCAGGAACTGCCTTATATTCATCGAGTTTGTTGATTTATTTGATAATGTCACAAGTGAAAATCACAAAAAAATAAATCATTTACAAGTTGAAACCTAACTGGTCTTTATCGGTGAAAGAGACTGTGATTTGTGTTACTGTTCAATGAACCTCATACTGATATAGTGTAAGGTGATCATGAACGTCACGTCAAACAAAGTAGCGATAGCTAGTATTTCCTTGCACATTCGAGGAAAGAGAAGACCCACATGCAACTAATGTGGAGACCATTGCAGAATATTATTTACTTCTTTTGTTAGCTTATATCAATTTGCTGTTCTGGGGTTCTGCATACACACTTTGGTGCTTTGATTTTTATACCGAATATCATTGTCAATGCCATATACCATTAGATGGTTTTGTTTTGCCATAAATTGATAACTTTTTCACTTAAATCAGTATTGTTCAAATGTTAATTTTGTATAACGACCTCAGTTCTACTGCTGAAAAACAGCTAGGATTTTTTCATACTCAAAACGGTATTTACAAATTAAGAAATTGCACGTGTAGAACAAACGAAGCAGCTGTAAAGGGACAGTATGAGGAAGTGTAACGCACTTATTTAGACGGACGCTGGTATACATGCCACACGTGACGACGAGATACGACGTTGGCGCTGTTTACCTTATTAATAGGGAAGGAAGTAGTGCGCGTACGACTATTTACCAAAACTCTCAGCAGGTCGCCTTGTTTCATTTACCTTCATATTATTACATCATTACTTTATGTAAACTGCTGCCAATGTACACACCAAGTCATGATGTCATGATTGTTTGTCAGTGTTCTGTGCTGTACTACGAAAAACATTAAAGACTAGATTTCCTTGTCAAAATGGATTTTCGACGCTTTTGTTCTTAGAGAGAGAAAACACACACATTTTTTATTTCTTTTCTTTTTTTGCAAATAATTGACAAAACCATGACGTGAATGAAGAAGCATGTTATTAGTGTTAACACACTTTCCAGTATTTGTAAAAAGAAACCCTTCAAAGTGTAACGGGCGAAGCTCCATCTGGGACCTAATGTGTAACGGTGAAGGTTAGCAGCCATACATTTGAACTGAAAGCCCAAACGACCTAAAACTGTCAGTGTGGCGTTTCGTTAACATGGAACCAATAAGATCGGGACCATTGTAAATCCCCTGCGAGATTCCACATTTGTCACCGGTATTTGTTCCCTCCATCCTTCCCCGGTGTGGTCGATCACACTGTCAGAATGGAGTATCTGATTTAAGTTCATTACACAGCCACCTCTTCTCTATCATTAAAAAAAGGGGCATGATTTTCCACATGACTTCCATATCTATAATCAGCCAATCAAATATTGTAGATGTGATCAACCCATCAACATTATCGTTACCATACCAACGCTTACTAACTGGATCAAACGCTTTTGAGATCTCGATTAACATGGATAAGGAATGCATTACAAAATACTACGTATAACCTCAAAGATAGTAACTCAATCCTTCAGACGATATATCTTAAGCTACCATGGTCGTTTGTTTTCGTCTTTAGCAAAATGTCATTTGGAATAACGAACTACCTAATGACTAGGCAGAAAGCTCCCTCTCTCCTTCCCCTCCCCTCCCCCAACAACAACAACAGCAAAAAACAAAACACGAATATCTTGAGATAGTTTAGGAGACCTGGTTCCCTCCGTTCATAAACACTTTATCTTGAAGGTCAGAATAATCATTTATACGATAAGCATAAAGTTTCAGCACAGTCATTGTATCTCAACAATGGTTGTTTGGATCAGAACCTTGTAGATATTTGGATGAGATAAGCTGTTTAAAGTTGAGTATACTTAGTATTTGGTGCTGACTTCTAAGTAAATTGTATACACCCTTTCATAGCACGCATTGAATCGTTGACCTGCACTTTTACTATCATGTGCCATTTCACTAAATAAATACGTGTTCGCTTCCGGGCGGAAGTCAACCGGAAGTTCACTCAGTACGAGACTTTGACGAGCGCTTAACGTGAGTTAATGGCCGGTCACTCTATGAAGACTGCCACATAAAAACACATAAGTACACTTTAACGAGCTCTAACTAATTTACAGATGTACACGACCTAGATTTTAGGATGTAGTTATACGATGTTATACGATTTTACTGCTTTCTGATCTCCCAGAAAGGTAGAAACATAAACATTTGTTCAGTTTGAATAATTTTTATGTATGCTGGATACATAGCTTCATAAATACATGCACTTGTGTTCAGGCTACATGTTTGTTAAATATGCTTTATATACCTTGCACAACAGATTTGTCAATAACCACAATGAAATAAAATATCTATTGAAATACACAAACGTTTTAGGAATTCAATATTGATTATTCTAACAGTTTAGTTAAAAACTAATATTAACATTGTAGGGAAGGGCTTCATATAAGTTGTTTAACTTGTGCCTAATCCCATTGCTAATTAAAATAGGCAATACAATACGTTTAAATCAAACAGTAAAAGAACAGATATCTATGTGCTATCAAAATGTGATCGCTGGTGTAATGAAGTCTCGTGAGAGAGTGATTGCGCGAGAAGAAGACATACTAAGGTAGAAAGAAAAACAAGTGATATTGACAATAATAATATACAACATTTCATACAGCGCCCTATCTAGCTAACATACTGTAAGTCACTCTAAAGCGCACTACAGTACATATATATACAATTAATACAATTAGCATATACATTAATAAATACAATTTTGAGGTATTCGGAGGAGCTGCCTTATCAGGCGCTAACTACTAGTCCTATGCCACCTGGCTAATATCTCCCTATGTGTGTATGACTGCGTGTGTGCTGGATATGTGGTGTGATCTGTTTGTAGTGGGACCGTGCTTCCAACGGCATCATTTATAGTGCCACCTAATTTGAAGGCTACAGCACAGATACCGCAACATCCACCCAAGACCAATTGATACTCCACCTGGGTTGTTGGAGTTGTATGGGTAGGAAAAACCCCACTTGCTCTGAATATCCATGCGTGCATCGACTTCGGGGATCGAACTCCGGCCGCCTGCGAGGAAAGCCGGAGTATGAAACCCTCGACCAATATAATGTATTGTATATTTTCTTATGCCTCTCGCTTCTTTTAGAGAGGCTCCAAATAAGAGAAAAAAAACCAGGGAGACCCGAGCGCTTGGGGTAAAACACGACTTGTTATGTTCCAATCTTGTTATAATAACAATCCAATCAAATACGCTATTATAAACAAAAATGGTAAATTGATATTACTTATGTGTGATTAGAAACCGAATACGTTATTTTTATAAATATTGATGACGATTATGAAATTAAAGTACCCTTTGGAGAAACCAACAGCAATTACAATGACAATAGCATTGCATTTAGGCTGAACTATTTGTTCCTTCATGAACACTTTGTCATCATTGTGAAATTCGGTATTTACAGGTCTGGTCGATGTTACATGTAAAAGGGTCGGTGTCTACAGTCTGTATGGGGTTATTGTTTTCATCTGTTTCTTGGACAGAAGTAGGAGATTGATTGACCCCCAAAGATGCGGGGAGAAAATTAAGTTTCCATATCTGTGGGCACGATCGTCTTGAAACCAGTGACGGCTATTATAGCTGACCAAGCCTTAGTCTAATAGCGTTACTGTATAATGCGCTATGATCGATGACATGCATTTATTAATGTAACGGCCAATAAAACTCGCGAGCACACAGACACCACTGACCACAACTAGATGGTGTCCAGACAGCTTTATCTCCAATATTCGGAATGAAACTGCTCTTTTTAGATGGAATGGTCACTATTTAATACAGAAAATATATTGTAAGAAAGAATTCTAAAGAGATATTTAGCCTTGTTGAAGTTATCTTTTGAAGCATACGATGTTCAAGATGTTGTTTGACCATTGTCGGAGCTTGTGAACGTCACGAATGGACGCTTCTGCTGCATATGATTCGAATAGTTGACATGGATACTTGATGTGGACCTTGGTCGGATCCACGGAAGTGAGGTGGATCTCTCACGACGTTGAAAAAGGGAAATGGGGTTACCGGATAGGATTGGTCGATCGGAACACAACTTCCAATCCCCCAAGAGTTAATAAGATAAGTCCAAGATCCATGTCATCTAGACGCTTTGTAACATTTATCCGACAGATGATTGGGCGTATTGGACATAAAACAAACCTTTGTTTTATCACGAAGAAAATATCGTATTGGTTTTATCAGGAATATATCTTTGAAAAATAAAGCCGTATTTCCAGTAGGCCGAAGGAGCGTGGGCTTAACATTTCACGCTCTAACTTCATAACTACAGTGTCTACGAAATAAAAGCTCGTTTGATGTCAGTTTCAGAAGCCAAACGGGATACCGAATTGCAACTTTTTTTTCTCTCCAAATTTCGTTGCTTTTATTGAGAACGATATAAGACATTTCTTTATGAATTGTCCTCTTGTGTTTCTTGCTTCCACGATGAGCACACCATACGGGTTGGTTCACTCTCACCAACAACTGTGGTCCCTGTGACATTCTGTTGATGTTTCAGTAGCACTGTGAAAATAGGGCATATTGACCTTGCAAGAAATCAACTCGAAATGGAACACATGGAATATTTGTTTTATATTGAACAGACAAGACAAACATGGTCTTACTTCAGAAGAATCACATATATTTTACACTTAAAAGTCAAGTTTTCTATCACAACCCCCCCCCCCCCCCCCAAAAAAAAACNATAGCTGTTAATAGGTTGTAAAACACAGACAAACCAAACCTGGCACGTTCTTAAATGACCATAGCTGTTAATAAGGCGTAAAACACAGACAAACAAACAAACCGTCTATTCAATTAAGGGAATATAGAAACTTGAAAAGCAACAGATATGTTTTATTGATGGTAAACAAAGTAACATATCTGTTTTATGGATAGTAAATAAAGCAACGATACATCGAATGTGAAGACTTATCAGCTGACAAAGTATCGTGTTGTAGCAATATTTACTTGTACTTGACCTTGAATTTAATTCTGACTTGAAATCAGTCAATTCATTACTACTGTCTTCGAGTTCATCGATTTTTTTTATTGCAATGATGCAACGTAGCATTTTTTCATACTATTTGGTTACAATCAGTCGACAGAATATCTCGGCAAATCTTGAATTCAATCAATCAACACTACTTCCTCTCAGTGAGTGTCTTACAAGTAGTGTAAACGCAATACTACGCTACACTAACGGAGATGGATGCAGACGACAGCGTACTTCATTAGTGTAACGAGTTTGAAGCATTTCGATCAACGATATCAAATTGAAACTTCCGATAGATCAAAATCGTATTCTGTCACCGGAAGTAGTCATGTTTGAAATTACAAACATGTAAACATCGGTATGGTCTCCCTCATTTAACCCGTCAAGTGGCTCGTGGCGATATCATCAGCATGCTGTCATCAATGACCAAGCTAGCTATATACGGTCTTTCATCATTACGGTTTAATTGGCTTGTTTGTCATTAATTGGCCGCTTGATACCCAGATCGCTCGAGATTCTTCTATGCCCGCCTTCATCGAACCGGTTATCTTCAGCTAGAGCATATTCTTATTTGACATATTGCATATTTGATGTAACAAATGCGACGGTTTCAGATAAGACGATCCTTGATTGTAAGTCCTCTTTATCTTTCAAAAAAACACTCATTACGATGCTTTTCATTATTGTGTATCATTTACGACTGTACTGGCGTGTTAACACAGGGAAGATGGAAACTTCACGCAGCCAGCATTTGTCGAATGAACGATTAGATTTGGGATGGGCTGAGCAATATGTATGTTTGAGAGTGTTTTTGGCCAATATACAGCTCATAATACAAAAATTGTACAAATTTAATAAAGCGTATAAGACTTGATTCAAAGACTGGGTATGGACTTCTAGAATTGATAGCACGGTTTTATGTTTATGTGCTGATCAAATGTGTGTCAGGACGATGCGAAAGTGCCAGCATAGAAGGAGTGTGTCCTACTAAAACCACGCTCTTTGATTGAAATATCTGACTGGAATGAAACATAAAATCATATTAAATCTCCACCGTGAAAATATATTTCTTGGATTAAGTGATTTTTCGTCCCAATACATCATCCGTCAGAGGCCCTTTCACCTGCACTGTTCGCAGCCAGACAATTAAACACTAACTAACTAGCATAAATCAGTAGATATGTGTTCACACTACCGCCCATCGTCCAGTCCAACTTTCTTTTTCTTTGGTTGAATTACGTTCTAACAAATAAGCTGATATTTATTGCACCAGTAAATCTGTTTTACTACCCGGCGTCGCAGTGATCCAGGAACTCAATCAGGGAATACCCTATAGCAATAGAAGTTCCCGTTATCAACAGACCACCCTATGTCGTCCCGCTATCTCTGGGGCCACCGGCACGCGCTTCTGTCGTAAAGGCAAACTGAGAGAAATGATCCTATAATTTCTATGATACCTATCAACTATTGGTGGATACACGCAGACTTTCATGTCACCAGATCCTGCTTCGTCCTTTATTTCTTTGTTTACGGTCAGCAGACTGCTGTATCACGGAGCCGGGTTCACGATAACCCAGACACATGTACAAAGGTCGGGAACTGTAAGTAATAACATGTTCTTCCTAACAGTGTGCTATATGAAAGAGATAAATATATCTTGATCTACCGACATAAGACAAACCACACGCGCCTTTGTTCTGAAAATGTCACTCTGTCTCTTTTTATAGGACCGCATCATCACTTTATGCAGCGTAACCAGAATAGGGTCGCGTGAACAATAACAGTGGGATGCGGTTTGATCTGTAAACACTTTGTCCACTTCCGGTGCTCCTCATATACATGAAAGTCTTTTTGGGGATCGAGGCCCAATAATATCAACAAAAATATGATAGTTGACCCCTACGGTATCCGATTTTATTACAGTTTAACAGTTAAATATCATGAATTTTCCGTTTGATAAATTTTTATATTTTCACAGCAGTGTTGTCTGTCCCATAGTGATGTTACGAATTGAACATCCTTTTCTTGCCATGGACAGCTCTACCAAACACGGCTAGGAATGAGAGAACCATATTTAATATGCCATGTCATTATCGGCTCATGTGATTGCGTTCAGGTCACACTTCATGGAATGCATGCTTAATCACAGTCTATGTAACCATCTCGCGGTTATGTCACAACTGCAAGGTCACCGCGCCCCAGCAGGTAAGGGATCGAGAAAAGAATACACCTGCTGTTAACCACTGTACAGTATGTATCATAAGAGTCGACTAATGCGGGAACCCTCTGCAGAATTGGGGATAGTGCACTTTACTTTTGGCTTTACAGGTTATGGTTTCTGTTCCTAAGCCGGACTACGGTAACAACTGGTTCTCCCGTTGATAGTATAACGTGACCGGGCGGAATGCTGTGTTGGATGTCTTTGGCACGGTATTTCATTAAAATAGCGCACTCTAAAGTCGGCATCAGATTCGCGCTATCACAAGGAGGCAAGTACACCAACATATCCTGTCTCCGGTACACATGCACGCTGACATAGCACAAATGGAGGTTCATCATTAACTGACCTTAGCTTTTAAAAGGACGTTTAATAATATAAAACCAAACCAAACTACGTCACCACCTCACGGACTATCTTATCACTTCGTGGATTACCTCACTCTCTTACAGTCTTTGTCATAACCGCACGGTCTACGTCGCCATTTCACGGCTTTCGCCACCACAACACGGTCTACATTACCCCCTCATGGTCTACCTCACCCCCTCTCGGTCATTGACACAATCTCACGGTCTTCGTCACAGCCTCATGACTTGCGTCCCCATCTCACTACCCAGGTCACCACGTAACGGCCTAGGAACACGTGATGCCTTTCTTTTTCACTAAGAGATAAACCGGCACGCATTGCAGCAATATTACTTGCCGATAAAGACAAATCCTGTTACATCTGACAATCGAATTGGTCTCAGATTGCGTTTTTTTCTACATATTTAAGAGGATAAAAACTAATTGAATTTGAGGAACGACATTTCAACAAACATGATTGTATGTCACCATAAGACCCCTTCTGTCGTCTGAAGCCCTTGCACAGCGTATTGAGTACAGTACTTAGACGCCAAAGGCGCACATGCGAGCCTTACGAGTGTCATTTAATTCCCTCTCCGTTGACAGGTACGTGCCAGCCTCCTCTATGACAGAGACCACAGCCACTATGAAGGGGTTCAGCTTATCTCATATTGCTTTTATATCAGATTAGTTTTATAACAAAAATTCAGGAACTCATATTCCAAAACAGTTCGTGAAATTGTTACTGTCAACCATGTCTATAGAAGCATCTCAACAGATATAGAGCCAACGTTAGCGGTTTTGCTAGCTTGAATAAAAGAAACATGCTTCAATTTTGATATTCGAAACCGTAGAGGGTCCGATTGTTTTACTACATGAGTTAAAACCTGTATTTTGAGCAAACACGATAAAATTGAATCCGTCCGCCTGGCTGGCTTCAAATGAAACAACGAACATGCTTCTGAAGGGTGAACGGAGGACACATAGGTGACTACACCTATATAATTTGGTAATTTATACAAAATGCCAAACATTAGTTACATTGCATCATACAGCTCTTTCGTCATTTTAAGACTTTTCGGTGGAGCTGGGGGAGCTGGGGGAGCTGGGGGCCAAATTGGTCTAATTTATTATTGAAACAGAAGAGGGATTGCATAAAACCCCTAAATGATATAAACTGCAAATACAAGAAGGGTACTGGACGATTTTTATTTTATGATGAGTAAAGAGTGCATATCCTGACACTACACAAAAGTCAACTTGTGACCATCATAGTTATGGCAAACACTTAGGATTGAAATATCCACAAGCATAGTCTTTGAAACTTAAAGATGAAGTTAACACCCACACGTGATTGAACACAAGAATGAAGTTCCATCATCAACGGTCACATACTCCTTCATTACGGAACAATTTGGAATTTGACGCCAGTCCTTATCATAGTTTCTGTACAAGCGTGACGGGTTTTACACGCGTATATAGATATCGTGCCGTATGACCCCACACTGTATGTTGTTCTCCGTTGTTACCTTTTGGACCACACAACGCTTACCCTCCAACAATGTTGAAACGCTGGTTAATCATATCGCCAAAATAGAAACATACAAAAAATTGAGGGTCAAATGTCGGTATTTCCGGATTCACTCTCTATCTTCTTTATTTCTAATGCGCGATGATAATTCTGTTTTAAAGTCGTATCGAAACAGGTTTTGGTCGAGCAGCAAATTTTGTTTCTTCTGTTTTATTGATCAGTTTGGCTTGCGGCCCGTGAGGGTCGTTGGCTCTGTCGAGTCCTTTCAATAATTAACATGTTCAGTTCAAAATTTTGAAAACATATAATTTTACGTTAAATCATGATATGGTGGTCCTGATGAGTCGAAAAGCTAAAGAATAAAGGTAAGACACACCCTGATGAGTCTTTAATATCTGTGTGATAAGACCGAACAGGCAGTGCTAATTCTGTGACGGGTCTACATTTAAAGATAGAATATGGAGCAAGATATAAGGAATAAACAATTACATATATTTACAGGCCTTTAACCCTTTCACCACTGTAGACCATAATGGTCTCATCCATATCAATGCATGGTAGAGTCTACTAAAGTTACATGGGGATGAAAGGGTTTACCATGGTATATTAACATTCACATAATATCAATGAAAACACGCATAATCAGTACATTTTTTATTATAAATAACATCACAATTGGAATATATCGATACGATATGGTGTATAATACGTGTACGGTAGGTTCCCGGTCAGTGAGCTGTTTACGGCAACATGACATGGTTATTTATTCTAACACAACATTTAATGCATTTAAATATCGCAAAAGGATACGCGATGTATATTTCATCAGTAAAACATTGACACTCGAGTACTGATGACAGACATCCTCATGGGGTGTGTACGTACGGATACAACATGAGCTGTTTAAAAGGTTACATGTGAAAGACCGCGTTAAAGAATAATAAACTAATGTCAAAGTTTTATATCTAAAATGTTCTGCTTTCATTATCCTAAACTGAAGTACATATACAGTTAACGGTGAAAATGATTGCTCAAAGGAAGATTGGTAGGATTTGAAATAGAGTTTAAAGTATTGATTTTAGCTACAGAGAGTGGAAGAGGTAGAGGATATTTTTAAGAGAAAGTTTTCACCAGTCATTACAATTCCTTAGAGCGCAAGAATTATTTTAAAAATTAGTTGACGCGCTGAAAGACATATATATGTATAGCGTAATAGTAAAACAGCCTCCTTTATAGGAGATGAAGACTTTAACCTTTTATCGATATTTTTCGTCATACGTTTGATTTTCACAATATAATCCCTTTGACATAAAACGCTCAGTTGGTTCATCGTGTTTTCACAATGTGTGTAACCTATCAGAAATACGTAAAAAAAACACCATAAAAATGGTGGAATCCCAGCAACAGAACTATGTAACATAAATATTGCCGAACAACGAGAACAGAAATACGTATTTTAACAATGAAAGAAGTTTATTCAGTCATTATTCAATTCCAACAATCACGGCTTCACAAAAAGTACCACGAAAAAGCAACACTAATAACCGTAAAAGACAACTAGATAAAAACATGTCGCCAAAACCATAATTCGAAGTGAACAAAGGAAAGATGTACACAGATAACCCTGAATAAAGGACAGAGATAATAAGACCTGGCGTTCCGAAAGGGTAAGCGTCGTCTGATACATCGACGACACGACACCCACCACTTCAAAACGTCACATTATCATATCGAGAAATTGGATAGTGACAACAAAACTACAAGGCTCACATCCATGTATAAGCAAAAACAAAAGGTATCGACCTTCATATCACACAAAGGAAACGCATATCTATCTATGAGATGTAACTGATATTCTCTGAGTTAATGCAAGATTTTTCTCTCATAAATAGTTGTCTGTGGAAGTTTAGTGCCAATCGGCTACAAAGGCCGGCTCAGGCGCTCTGCCCCCCAGACACCACGACAAGAGAATAGGTTATTCTGGAAAGGATCATAACAGACAAATATGACTAACACTTTGAAGCTGTTTCCTGTCTGTCGCACGTTGTTTTGTTAAACCTTCACCTGCTGCAAATATTCTTAAACCAACGAGAGCCAATTAAACTGAGGTGATGTTTTTGTTGTGTCACACGCCCAGGTATACACCAGAACAAATATACCGTCGGGTTGGTATTGAAGAAAACATATAATGGAAGTCTTAAACCAGTCCGCCATGCCTCCAGGATCTAGTATGTGTACAAAGTGTAGACTCATTTACATATAGTTAAAACGTGTCAATTCATTTACGGTCCAATTAGAATGTACCCTGAAAACATAGAAATAGGGATATACGACTTCTGTCTGGAGGGGACGGGGAGTACAGAATGCTGTGTATATTTACTGTCTAAAATGTGAAGGAGGAATAACAATGTGTTAATTTTAATCATCAGTATAATGCTTTTATCACGAGAATGATGTTTTAAACACAAGGGCGATGTTTTAAACAGAAGGGCGATATTTTATTACAGCTGAAGAAACAGTAGCATAATTAACGTACACGTTTTATCAGTATATTGATAACCTATGTCAGGTGTTAAAATAACTTACACAAACTTTAATATATTTTCAATGATAGATATTAAAATCCAAGGTAAAAAAGGAAAGAAAAAAAAGAAACAAAATGTATGTATGTTATATATGGTGCGAAAGGTTGTCCTGCAGAAAAGAACTCCCAAAACATTTTTTCAATAAATTCATGTGGTTTTGAACCACTGAGGATCACAAGCGTTTTACCAGGTGATTTCCTGGTGGCCTTTTCTACAAATGATTTGTATCCAGAACAGCACAGACTTGCCGGTGATGGATTATGCTTGGTTCTCTTGGTGTTTATATGAATAAATATGCTGTTCAAAAGTAAGAAGCATTTCCTGGAATGCCGCAAAAAAAAGTATTTTGGAGAGAAAAACTTGGATAGATCAAAACATTGTTATATCGTATCACTAGTGTGAGGGGCGGGTCCAGGTGAGGGCGTAATAGGCGTACGCCCCCCCCNTCACTATTATTTTATGTTTTTTAGCAAAAATAAGGTCCACATTTGTTTTGACTCGCTCCGCTCGGCGAAAGATTTCATTCTACGCCCCCACTTTCAAATATTCTAGAAACGCCCCTGAGGCTGTGTTATATACATTTGAATGATATAACTGTTTTTCGTCTGGCATGTGGTATTCATTACTTTTTCTTCTTATATGTGGGCTTTTATTGTATTGGACTGGTATAATCTACACACGAGCGTATATCTTAGATACATGAATTAGTTTTTTTAAGTGTAGCATATATTGAGAGAACTACTTCTATGAAATGTGGCGGATGGTCTCCGGACAATATGGGTCTTGGAACATTCTGTGTTCCTATCTTTGTGAGGTAACGATATGGTCTTTAAATAACATTTTGATTATATAAGAGATTATCTTGCAATTAAAACAGATATGAATATACCAAGTTGTTATAAACATTCCTGATTAACCGAAATGTGTTTCTTGAGTAACTTATGAGATCTGATTTAATATAGAACTACATGTATATCCTGTACACCTACGTAGATACGTCTAATTTGATAGGGCCAATCTACCACAGCGCTGACTACTAACATCAAAGCTGATTGGTTTAATATTCAAATTTGTTCCAACAGGTAAAATCTGATCAAATTGTTTGCCGTTTCCTCGCGAAATCAGATTGCTTTAAGTAGGGCCGATACCTGCCAGGAACGTTAGTGTTACGGGCATTAAGCGTAATTCTCGTACATTTGATATTGAAATAAACCGCATAATTCAGTTAATCTTATTTCATAAAGATTGGAGATAGCTATGCTCATTAATTAATGTTTGGAGTTGGCAAAGAGCTAGATTATATGACCATATACCTAAAGCGCAGGAACTAGTTTACCGGATTCCTCTGTGCCCTAGTTAGAATGTCTGACACCGTAACCGCCGAAGACTAGTTCATATACTTTATATCATCAAACCAATATATGCCATTATGTTATTGTACGGATTAATTTAAAAAAAATCAATCTGAAACAACACGATCAAGAAAGACCAATGTTCTATCCCTGTTAAAGCTAATGCATTTTTCTAAATTTTCAACACAGATTTATTGAAGAAGCGTTAAAATCTACATGAGAATAAAAGCATTGGTTCGTCCGAATGCATCGGAGAATGACTAACCTACTGGCATTGTACAGTTATTTTAAGTTGTTATCCGGACGACTTATAGAACGCAACGAGTGTGGCGGTGTAAAATCTCGTAGTGAAGTGCGTTAACCAATTCGCGTTAACATCTATTTCGTCTTATTCTTCATTACGTCATGTTATAATGGATACCAGTAGACATCTCGGACGCCAATCAATTGATCCAGTCAGATTAAATAATTTGTTTCGGCCTGACAGTACTGGATACAACCGACCCGCTTGTCACGGGAAAACTGGGAAGCTCCATATTTCAAGGGGAAAATGTTGGATTAAAAAAGAAATGATATTAACCAAACATTGACTTGAAACGTGAGGCCGTGCTAGCTGATTGGTTTGCCTTTACGATTAATCCTGTGTTAAAGCAATCAGGGACGATGTTAACGTTTGGCTGAGATCAGCCAGAGACAGATTGCGGAATTTTAATATCATACACTTCTAGTTATAAATTAATATTTAGCAAAATAAATTTCGTTGTATCATCGATGATCACATTCTGGCAGAACTGATAGATCAGAAAAACGTGTGTAAGTAGAAGATAGCGAGGCAGACATGTCGAGGCCCTATCGACCTACAATGTAACAACCCCGCAGTGATTTTACATCAGAAGTACAATACATTAATGCTGAAGTTGATATCAACCTTCTCTGGAAGTAGTGACCAACTGATACAATTTTGGGCTTGTTAGTAGCTAGGTTAAACGACACTATTTGATATCCAGCGTCAGTCTACCCCAGAGCTAGGACACACAACCAATAGGATAACGTGATACAAAATCATCAAGCCCATTTAATTTAAAATCAACTTTTTTATCCGGATTTAACGTAATTTGTCACTTGATCACCATTCTGTGATCAAACACGGGCCGTCGTTAGAGCGAGGTATTTGTGTCCGTTTTCATTATTTTTATGAAATCAAAGATCTCGCGTGATGATGACAAAATACAATTGGGTCACGTGATCACTTCGGCAACTTCTATTTCATGTCAACGGATACTCGACAATTGCTTTATCAGCGTTTCTATCTTACATCACCAATGGAAACCTAAGTCAGTATTTAGGCACATTGTATCGCGGCTGAGATACCAACACTGTTTTCTGAACTCTTTCAAATAACTTGGTTACAACGGTTTATTATAAATACGGTGGTAAATCACGATATGTGACAACGACGTGGTACTGTAAACGTGGTTATTTACGCTGGGTGGAAATTAAATTACGCGATTTGATACGCGTGGGGGTAATTTACTCTCCGGAGTTATCTCCCTTACTTTACAAAATGTGTACAGGTAAAAATACTAGTAGCTATATTGAGTACATGTTACGTATGCGTACCGACTGGTCATTGGACAGATGAAAATAAAGGTGAACTGTGTTCATGTGTATGTGTGTGTCTTAAAGAAATTCTGAAACGCAAATTCCATGTAAAGGTTATTGCATGGTTTTCGGGTGACAAGGGATGTATTACACCCGAGTGAAGAGAAATCATCATTACTTACTTATTGATTATCTCCCCTTTCTTACAGCATTTGTGACCACAGTCCACTGGGCACACCCCCTTCCATGGTCATGTAATCATGATTGGCCATGAAAGGGGATTATGTGTGAAGTGGACTGTGGTAGCAAGTGATTTATTGCCCACAGTTTTCCATTACTTACTGCATACTTCCCACCTCTCACATAATCCCCTTTCATGGCCAATCATGATTACATGACCATGAAATGGGGTGTGCCCAGTGGACTGTGGTCACACATGCTGTAAGAAAGGGGAGATAATCAATAAGTAAGAAACGATGAAGTCAATACAGTGGAAAGGATTAAACACGGACTTAGATAATCTAATTCTGTCGATAAACTTAGTTGACGCATTTAAAAATAAGATAAAATATAAATAAATAAAGTTAAAAATGGTACTTTCATGATTGAAAAACAAACGAAAACAATTACTGAGTTGGCAGCGTTATTGATTTCCTTATCACGTAGGAGGATAAGCATTTCCTGGAAAAGTTTATAATCTTAAAGAGCTGTTTCTTTATACAAAATTGCACATTCAAATATACCATTCATTGAAAGAACTGGAATTCCTTTGGCATTGATAAACACTTTACATTGTATGCATGAACATGGTTTCACTATCCTGTCCTTTTGCCACATCTTGAAAATTAAACTGAAAATGTAGTCAGAAATTCAACATTGTTTCCCGTATTTTGTTCCTTACCTTCCCTGACACTGGAGCTGGATAGTAATCCAAAAGCACTTGTATCCATTATGAAGGATACACTCAGACTGGGCTTTTGAGAATATATAAAGACAAACTTACCTGGTTCTGATTAGTACTCACTCACACAGGTACATGTAAATTATCTGCAGTGTAGGGTAGGTTGAAATATTGTCCAGGTGACATTTTTTTACTCAATCTTTCTGTTTTGTTCGAGTTGGAAAGCATGCAGTAAGCCAGTTATTGCATGATTTCTCGTCACTCAGGACTTATTACACCCTCGCTTCGCTCGGATGTAATAAATCCCTTGTTACTCGAAAACCATGCAATAACCTTTACGTAGTACTTTGAAAAGATCGATGCTAATCCCGGGAAGGTATTTAACAATTGTCTGAAAACGTCAGTTGTTAAACCACTGCATGTCAAATAGGTAATGAAATGTCATACACCTGTCGGTGATGAAACTGAACTACTCAAAACGGCATTTACCTGTGTAGGGATCGTTGCACACGACTACTATCTGTTTGTGTTCCGTAGGACACGTGTGTGAGTACCGGACTTCGATGCACTCGGGTTTATTTATGACTTTCTCTGTGCCTTTATATATATATATATATATATGTGTTTTGTTCATTAAAAACTTCAACTATTCAAGTAGTTTATTTCATTTGTAATTGTTTTTATTTTATACCATTATTGAACAATATACGTTAATTAGTAGTACGTTGACAAAACACACACATGTTCCAATATCTACCAGAGTTGTCGTTCCTCACACAATCGACGAAACTATACGCGAGGGGGAAATAATTAGCGTAAATTACCCCCGCGCGTAATATTCCACGTTTACAGTATTCAAACGCTTGTTGGTATCAGAAGAGATCATTTTGGAGTTGGAAGTACAGCGTTAACCTTAGAATAGCTAGCCTACAGATATCGTAAAGCTCATGGGGAGTCTATAGTGTGTCAGATCGGACGTAGACGTCATACTCCACTTCGATTTCCCACCCACAGGAGATTACAATCAAAATAGGGTTGCTGTAACTTATATCGATACTACGTGACGAAAACGTTTTCCTGATTCATTATCATTTGTTATCATGTTCATCTAAATCTCGGTCTTTAATTTTAAAACCATAAATGTATACTCTTTCATAAAACTGGCAGTCTTGGATGAGATAAACATGATAACAAGCTATCACCCGTTGGGAACGCTCTGTGTTACTTCTGACTGCTAGCCGTGGTAAACCGGCGACTGGTGCTGTGCTCGTGTCAGAAAGGGCCACAACAAGAGACAGTTCGAAGCATAAATGATAGAAAAAGTATGATATGAATTATGCAATATTGCGATTCGGGATAAAGCTGTCATGAAACGAATTGGTATGTGCCGCGTTCAAAGCAATCTTTTTAACTTCATTAAATAAAGAAACGAAAACTAATGAAGATGACTTGATTTTAGCTCCCAAGCTCCCATGAGTTGATGTTGCCTTGTTTCGTTGAGTTGAAACTTCTTTAGGCTCAAATAACTACTTTTGATTCTTTACGCATGATATCTAGTTATTTGTGGCGTCGATGTGAAATACATTTCTGTGACCGTGTTGTATTTAGAACATTGATATCCAAAAAGGTATGAGTACGCTATTGCTTGTAAATTTATGAAGGATGAATAGCACAATAACATGTTACAGTTGAACATTTTAAATCGTGATATTTTCTGAATATTATAAGGCCAGACTTGAAATAAAAGCTAAAAAAAAAAAAAATAACATTCTACTTCATTGTAGTTTATTCCAATTTTTCTGATGCAAAATTCTTCTCCATATTTTCTCTTTTAATGGCAAATTGCACTTGCGGTAGTCCAAGTTGCAAAAGTAACGTTAATTTGCACCCACATGTGGACTTTCACGCGCGTACAAACACGCGACCAAATGTTGTGGCCACTGATAGGACTCAGTTTAAATATACAATGCTAGGAGACGAACTCAAACACGGGGTCATCGTAATCAGTGGCGTAAATAAAATCAAAAACGGCCATTAGTCTGGGAGGCGACCCGGATTTCTAGGAAAAAGGGACCGGTCTGATTTTCCTAATTGACCCCACACGCTCTGTATGTCGCCTAGGTTCCGATACCGCTCTCAATAGGAAACAATCTTACGCAAAACGGTTTACTCAGTCAGATTGTAATGATACATTAGCCGAGGGACCATCTGGACCCCACGTTTTCAATAAAGATGGAATTATTCAGGTTGGAAAGCTGATTGATTGTGAAAAGGTTATTTAGGTTCAAGCTATCAAAAGGGAAGTGACGTAGCAGCGTTCGTAGAACGGCTCTCGCTGGTCATCAATATATTAATTGCCTATATTGCTTTATAAATGATATACTGGCCTAAATTTGTTCGCTTCCTGTGGAAATATTGGGGTTCTGTTTGGTGACCGACTATGTCACAGTGTTATACGCCTAGGAGTCGAGATTTCATCTCGCATGTTTTTTTCCAGCTGTTGATTACATTTGTACTGAATGCGTACACAACACGTGCGTGAACACACAGTTTGCATTTCGACTTATCCTTGGGGAGAATCTAATGTAAATACTACAATCTAACACACCACTATTCCGACAATAGTCTACAGAGTAGTACGTACTTTAACAGCTCCTGTTAAGCGATCATTTACTACGATCTAAACACACACCGTACTGTCTAGCTGTAGACTTCAGAAATACACCATCCAAACAGTTTATCTGCAGAGATCATTTAAATACTGCGAAACAGACAGAGCACTTTACTGCCAATCGTGTTCAGAGTAAACCTTTAACGTGCTATGAAAAGCTAAAAGGACCTTATTAGAAATTGCAATTCTATTTTTAGTGGAAACAATGACAACAAAATGAACAAGAACACGATAATCAAATTTCATTAAAAATGTGAAATTAACTTTTTCAGTATATATCTTTTTTGTTTTGAGAAATAACTGTATTAAGCAAAATTTCTTACATTATCCGAACTAAAAAGCATCCAAAGTCTAACAGTTTTATATAAGATCTCTATTTGACGTGATAGACAGCTAGACCTTTATTGTAGTCATATTACCATGTATGTAAAATAAGTTAGTTATAATACATACGGCATTGGATTTTGGATAGGAGATGGTGCTTCTTACGTGTTCATTGGGACACAAGCAGTGACTTGTTGACATGTTGACTATCTTGTTACTGAAACAGACAGCGTTTGAATACCACAAGGGAACATTGTGAAGAAAACTTTAACAAGGAGCTTGTTATGAAGTAGATCAAATCCTGCCTTAGAGGCCTAACCAAAGAGGCAATAATCAGCCGCGTTAGTGGTCGTCTAGCCGTATCTTCATTAAAAACGTCACGTCTTAAAGTACACCAAATTGACAAATGTGAACACTTATTTACCTTATATGGTTTCATGTCTCATGGAATGTGTCAGCATTGTGGTCGAAAACACGCGACTAGGATTACACTCGGTCACCTGAAGTTGTACTGTAAATCGGCAAGTACCTGTTTTTTGCTCGTGAATGTGACAAAGAAATTGTAGATATATCACAAACCTTTCTGGTACTCTCACTATAGCTTAATGAGGTGCTTTGTTTGTAGTAATCCTTCTGCGAGGATAACCCCTGGGATTGTCTGATCATCCCCTTTGCTAATAACAGTGTGAGGATTCTCTTCCCAGACAGCAAGGACGCTAATTCTAAGCACAGAAGATTAACTATTATAATCGTTGTCGGGGTCAGCGGGTTCTGTCATGCGTTAGACTTTGATTATCTCCCCTTATTATCTTCCTTTCTTTTGCAAAGCTCAGTCAATACTATTTTATAGATGATTTCTAAGATTGTGATAGAAGAGTGCTACACTTCAGCTAGTTGTTGAGTATACGATTGATTAGGAAAGACAACTGATAGGTATTTGTAGAACAATTTGTTTTCGTTTCCTT
The DNA here is from genome assembly GCF_002113885.1 of Mizuhopecten yessoensis. Classification (NCBI taxonomy): domain Eukaryota; kingdom Metazoa; phylum Mollusca; class Bivalvia; order Pectinida; family Pectinidae; genus Mizuhopecten; species Mizuhopecten yessoensis. The sequence goes on from NW_018408441.1 coordinate 510,200, forward strand.
ACTGATAACAAATGTTCTACAAATACAATTTTCTTGCCCATTTGTTTGTATTTTTGTACAAACACTAATCAGGTTTCCTGCCTCGTCATTCATTTTCTCATTAACAGAATGAAATTTACAACTCTCTCTGGGGTGGGGTGGGGGGTGNGGGAACACATGGATTTTTGTAAGCAGCATTTGTATTTTGGGATTTCTCTAAATCACTTGACAGATTTTTTCACACCGGGTTAATTTACTTAAATGATATGGAATATCTGACAATCTGCTTAATATATTATGTCTCGACCCCGTGTGAGTGACAGATTGGTAGCATAATTTGTATACTTCACATGTAAATCACCTTTATGACGTAATTATATTTATTATTCATATATGTATATAATGTGCATATAATCCATTAATTTATTTGCACTTAAACTTGTTTTTTTGACCATGAAATCTCCAATGAACACAAATTACACAATATTTTTACAAGACATCAATATTGATTAAATATAACTAAAAATACGCGTGTTGTATGTCCACAATGTCCCCAAAAAGATTTTAGGGTAATTATTTTAATATTAAAGATATTAAATCAGAAAAATAAGGCATATTTGTCCCAATTCAAGTTCATTTTGTCCGAGGGTCTTTATTGTTCTACATACACTAATTCCAATATTTATATGAATAACCTTGAAATTTATTCACTTGTCATTCGTCTGAAACATCGCTCTGTCGATACATTCTAAAACTGAAATAATTATACCGAAACGTTTAGCTACCCTGAAAAACAAGAAAATATTCCTGCAAACTCTCAGTATCTTTTACAGTAAAGAATTGCACTGAGCTCGAGGTCAATGCGATCTTAACCTCAAAACTTTAGAGATTATACAAGGTTAAATATGAAGAATTCCTCCATAATGAGCAATTCAAAAAACGTTTCATTTAATAATTATCGGAATTATTTCCATAACTTTTAAATCAATGACCAGTTGTTCAAAAGGAGATAAGCTTAATCAGTGATTAACGCAAAGTTTAATTTCTTTGTATCTTTAAAACACAACCTTTGAAATAGTTACAACTTTCCAAAGATCAAAAATTTAGGAGAGTGAATTTATATGCAAAATTGTGAGATTTTACCTTATATATTGACGAAATTATTAAAGGTTGGGAAATGTCGTTAAACAGTGATTAAGCCTACCACCTTTTGAATATGTGGATTCTTGACGCAGTTACTATGCCATTCGAAACTTTAAGCTCTTCCGAATCAAGAACATACGAAACTTTTGACGGAGGTTAAAATAAACTTAAACAGTATCTACTCTCTTAGGAATCTCGAAATGTTTATTTTTTACTCAGCCATTGAAGAAATCAAGCGAATTCTTTGTTTGATGAACTATTCGGAGTCAATTTTAGCAATATGTTAGCATGTAGATGAAATATCTCTGTGAGGATCCAGTTCATATCGTATCCTTAAGTCAAAACTACACCATTTTGTTTTCTTCCTCATTAGACAAACGGCTTGATGTGTAAGTGCACTCTATCTTTACCATATTTTCTTTCCGCCTTCCCTCATTCTTTTTATTTTTTCAATAGTTCAGGACGTATATCGTTTAAGACGATAACTCAAGCATACGGTTCCTAATTGTTTTACATAATTTAATTCAATCTTAACTGAACCTTGTCATAACAGCGATACCTTAGCTATGCTATCAGAAAAGACAATTGTAAAATGTCATCTGCAGTTCTGTTTAATTACAGTTCCATTAAATGCAAAATAATGGCGAATAAATTGTTGAGGACTAAATGCAACATTTAAACCATGAATAGTGCAATATTTGTTTTGAAAATGCGAAACGCTTGCAATCGCCAATTCTTATTTGTTTTAAAACAACCGAACAACGCTTTCGAATTCCCAACAAACTCACTAAATTACCATATTTGGCATGTTAATCAATATGATTAACCCTAATTACGGTTTGATTTTTTTTTTTTTTTTTTAAATATTCTCTTACTTAATAGTTCTAAATTTATTCATTAAATTGTACAGGTTTTAATTAAGCAAGAAATACAATCATCGTTTCAAAAGTCTTCACAAAGTCTGACGAACGATGTAGTGATGCGTGTCTTATATAACACTCGGCTCCGCACATCGAACACGAACACGTGGACGGAATGGATCCCAATACTGTAATAAAGCTTGTCATTAGAACTATGATACATTGTCACACCTGTTTGTTTGGATATTATTGAACGTAAGTGTCCGACTGGTATTTATTCACTCGACTGTTGCCCTAGATTACCATAGCGTTATCTATCTCCCTGTCTGTTCATTTACTTTAGTTTACACTCTTGAGAATTGGATGAAACAGCGGTAAAATGTGACGCCTGCCATTTTTAGGTTTCCTCCGAATGTCCACGTCAACATTTACGTCACGGTTGGAACCGTAGTGTTATCGTCTGGCGGGAACAGTATTTATCATTTGTTTTCATCTTTTGTTTATTAAATATATATCAAGTAGGCATTTTAAAACCTTTATTGTACTTTGATATATTCGATAACACCAAAACGCATTCAGATGTAGTCTACTCTCGCTGTGTTCAGTAGCGTGTAACGCTATTAATAACATGGACGATGGTAATATAAGATTAATAGCAGTTTCGTTTTGAGCGTGATACAGGAAAACCTTTGGTGACACAGTACGGTTGTTACATGTGCTACCGGTCAGGCAAAGTTGTGACAATGGTAAACCAGGCTGTCAGACAGAGATAATTGTGTACTGTATTTTCAGGGTTTGTCGTGAGAACAATTTTCTCATCGCGAGCACGTGGATAAAATCGAGAGGCTACCGCTGGTGGACTCGAGACTTTATCTACGTGAGAGCGATGAGGAAATTGTTCGAACGACAAACACTGAAAAAACTGTACATGTATGATAAACAATTTATTCTCTATAAACTACTACCTTATATATTTCTCCATTTAAAAACCTCAACTTAACACCATGTTTTCCAAATGACTTTTAAGCTAAATGGTCAACGATCGCCTGTGACAAACGTAAACAAAAAGAAGTTTTGCGCGGAGGAATACAAGGAACCTTAAAACGACGTAGAAAAATATTGTTAAAACAATCCTATCGTCATTGGCTTTTCCATATGCACATTTACACTTGAAATGGTGTTGTAATTGTTACATTATGTTTTCGTAACTTTGTATTGATATGTTTGTGACGGACAATTTTCTTACGCGGATCACTTTTGTGTGGACACTATTTCTTGTTTCGGACGTCATCTGGCACGAACAGACGTTGAGAAAATACGTTCCCAAGTGCTGGTGGATGGGAGAATCCATTCTCAAGTTTTTCTCAAGTTGTCCTCAAGTCGTTTTCAACTTCTTCTCATACTGACATATAGTGTAGATATTGTTTCTGTCCTTTTTCCTTTCCCTTTGTCGTTTCTCTTTTCTTTTCTCCCTCTTTGTTCTTTCTCCTTTTTCACAACATTAAAATTTGATTCATTATTTGTTTTTGTTGACCCTGGTGACCTATCCTGTGTTGATGGGCCGTTAAGCATTGCTTATAATAATGATAATTCTCACACTGACAACCAATGATCGTGAATTTATCATGCTACCGGTAGGTGGTATACAGTAGTATATAGATGATAAAGTAACATCTTACAGACTGACAAACACAAAAATACGACACTAACGTTGCAATGAAGTGCAATATATTCCCTGTTTGAAGTAAACTGTCTTGTACTCTAGATTTTATGCGTGCACTTTCGCAACATAGACCGGGAATCAACATAGACCGGAAATCAATTGTCGCTAGCGTCTACATTATGTGATAAAGTTATTTGTGTTTGGGGCGATCGAAGCGCGAAACACTTGTGATTAAGAGACCTTTACACCTTAACTTCTTCCGTTAAAAAAAATATTTTGATAACTTCCTGTTGTAAACGCCTTAGATCATAGTTCGTCAAGTAAGAATATACAAATTGAAGTTCATAAAGCCAAGCATTTTGAACTCACCCAGACGTACTATTTTGGCTTTACAATCTTTGGCATGATCAATACATCTATTTTAAGAAATATGAAACGATGAATCGTGTTCAAAGAAATTTAATATTGTGTATGTTGATGAGTCTTCTACACTGGAAAGAAACACATGTAATTCATGTCATACAATAATTCATCCCTAATTCGACTTTCTATCGAATCATAGCAAATATTGCATCATGTAAAAACTTGCTATTAGAACCAGTAGTAGTTGCTGTGACCATTAACACATCCCAGCCTTGTTTGTAACGTTTACAAAATCCCGTACTTCTTACCACAGACCTACCACCATTTTTATTTCAATTTACTTAATGATTAATTGCTGAGATGACCGACAAAGAAATTAACTTTATCGGAAGTTATCATAACATTACGTATACTTCACAAACAACGCAACCAGTGTGTTCCTTAATAATACCGCGGCTGTTGTAGTAGTGTTGTCAAATCTCCTACAGCAGCTGATTGAAACTGACAACATGAAACAAACATTGATATACGTCATGACAAGGTACTTTGTAATTAACGCCCGCTGACATCCCCCGTCCACACTACCCGATGTGTTCCGGCGGTGATGGGAGGTTTCCGAAGTGGCACGTATGGTGGTATTCCGGGGATAGGTTTACAGCCGTTTGTGAAAGCGAGACGAGGAGCGTTGAGATCTAACACGTGCAGCAGTACCGGCACAAATTTCATCACTTCAAATCCACTTCATCGTGATATGCAAAGAGCAAATCGTTTAAAATTTCATTATGTTTTGGCAGCAAACTTATTTAAGAACTAGAAAAACATTTGGATTGAAATTGACAAAGTTGATGAAGTGTTCTGTTCTTCTTGGCACATGTAAAACATGTTCTTTTCTTTCTGACAACGATTGTCTAATATATAAATGAAAACAGAATAAGGCAGAATGTCCTGTAAAAATAAGAAGATTTAAAATTTTTAGCATACTATTTAAAAAAATAAAGTAGAGAACAATTGTGCTTTTTGCAAAAGTTCTTAGCATTAAGAAAAAGCTTGGATACCAATTATGTAGGCCTATTTTATTTTTTTCAGAAATATCAAAAGCAATTATATCTCAAAACAAAAACAGTTTGTATATATCTAATTATAGAATGGTTAACTTGCACATACTGTCTCTAATTACATCAAACATGTTAATGGGATCGACCGCAACTTCACATTGGAATTCTCAATAAGAAAAACTTCCAGAAAAATAAATTAAAATGTCATAAAACTGTATAGTATATAAACGCAACGGGTCGGGTGGTTGAAGCGCGTGCGGAAGAGTATCCCCGGAGGTGCCCCGCCAAGCTCACGTAGGGTTTGGCATAGATATTCACAATAACTGACTAGTAATAGGTGCTTAAGACTGCATTACGATACTTTCATCTTACATTTTCCTGCACCAGTTGAAAGTGGTTATGGTTATTGAGTTCAGAACGTCGGTCTATAAACCATAGCAAAGCTTTCTTCTTGTTGTAGATTATTGAAAATTAAATGTTTTCAAATTTTGCCAAGTCTGCTACTTTAATCATAAATAACACAAAATACTATTTTTCAAAAGTCAATTAGAATTACATCAGGATAATTAAGCAACAAACTCCATGCTTAAAGTAATGATTTTGCACGGTCGAATCTGAACCTGTTTTAAGTGTGTTTAACGCACACGCAAAACACGCACACGCGTTCAGTTTCAGGCTGCAGTTGATCGGCAGTGTCTTTGAACGTGGTAATGAATCAATGCCATCCGTCATGACGTGACTACCAACTTGAAGGAGAAAGAAGTGCGAATTATACTTTAGAATACAACTACCTAGTTTGTTCCACTTATACAAACATTCATTATCTTAGGTAATGGGTAATGGTTGGATAGTTTTTGTAGATTAATAATTCTCTTTCTAGAAGGGGCAGAACGATCTCAACCATCGTCAGAAGATTCCTGAGACTTACCGAGTGTCCTAAACTTAGGAATATGATCATGAGGGTTTTTGTGCGTCCAGGAAATAATCAAATTATAAATTTCTGCCCCTTTATCTTTTTTTATTCAGACAAATGAACAGATATCCACACGATACATTAAATCAATGATAAGAATACGCTTATGTACTGCTATAATTTTTTTTATTATATTTTACTTCCCAAGGATCAAGTAATGTCTCTCTGATAATCCTATTCATTCACGGAGTAAACCGATTTGCCATGTGTGTATGTTTCGTGCTTCTTGTCCAAGGAAAGATTGCAGGATTGTTGACTTTTTATCAATTTTATGAAATACAACTCTGGCAAGAAATGTAATAAATCTAGGAGATAAACTACAAATAAATAAAAATTTCTGAATAGAGCAGAAAAACATGGAAATTAAAAGTAGTCTACGGATGTTTCACAACAGGCTTAGATGTTTATTTCCGAGAGGCGATGTTAGTTGCTGAACGTGTTTTGGTTGTAGACTGGACGTTAGTCCAACATATGACATCGTCAAACATTTAAATGTATTCCTCAGTCAGAGAGAAAAATGTTTAAGCGAACTAGAAAGATCAAAAAGTTGTTTTTGCATGTGATATAGAATCGAACAACATTTTGGCTACGGCTTCGCGATTGGTCATTAACATGTGAATACTCCTTACACTAACGCTTTCCCTAAACGGTGTTTCCTGAACTTAAATATCACTGAGTTCCCGAAGCTTCGTTTAGTAAAATAATTTCTTACATTGAATATTTCACAACAATATTTCAGTCTGGGGATGAAACTGATAAGGCACAGACAAACAAATAACAAAGTTACGATTGTACTCGCGACGGAAAGAGGAGGGTGAGTGGTCATTTCAATTTTTTTTTATTTGTAAATCAAGTTATACCTTATCCGATTACTTTTCTAGAAGAAATCTTTATGACGAAGTCATGTGGATAAGTGTGCCGTTTACGTCATTTTTTCCACATGATGTAAGAAATCGAAATAGTTAAATGCATGACAGGTTTTTCCATCGACTAGCTACTGGTGAAATAATACCCACACATCTGCTTAGTTTTTTCCTGGTTCATCTAACAAGAACAATAGTAAAACAGCTATATATTTATCATTGATTTATTGATAAGATGTTTTACTACACGGGCTTTAGTAAGTAAAGAACAGTAAAAAAAGTCGTTATCTACACCACCGGAGACGGAGTAAGTACAGACGTACTGGCCTGGCTGAAGATCGTCTGTCGTCCTCCGTGTAATCAAACCTGACGGTTCCGGATAGCAATGGGTGCTCATCTACAGCCACATTAATCAGACTGAAGATTAAATCGATATGTCCATCACCTTGTTTTGTTTTTTACTTGTTAGAATTCGGGATAATTGCTCCATCGCAATACAATGTGTGAAGATCAATAGTTAACATCTTGATCCCCCAACGAGGCCTTTGGAATCACAAATTAATCAGTAGAAACGGAAAGACAGACAGGAAACAAATATTCTAAATCAAAATTAATTTTCATCCGAATTTGTTGTTAGAAAGTGTTTCAACTCAAGCTATGTGTTTTACGATTGCTGTAATTGCAAAACAGTTTGGGGAACTAATCCAGGCCTAAGGCATGGTGAAAAGATCAGAGACGTGGAACCTGCTTGCTAATGAATGCTTCCCTATCAAAAATCCAGATTTGTTTGTGACGACTCATTGGGTCCAATGGTAACTAAGCTGTAATACCATAACGCACCTGTATCTACAGCGTTACATGGTACTGGCAATAGGGAACAGGAATATCATCGCAATCAGGGGAGTAGCAACCAACATCAACACTTACTACTAGACATACTTTATTGTTACGCAAGCGGAGCAAGGGCAGGGTGTGGGTGTGGGTAAGACACTAACAAACAGTTCCGTACTATATATACTTTTTTGATAGGTATTTATGTAGTCGTAATATTGAATTTGAAATATCCCCAATAGAAACACAAAACAAGCATGGTATAATAATTTAAAGTTTCTACACTCATATCACTTTGGCAGGAAACGCATCGGATGATAAATCTAACGTACCGTAACTGACGTCACTGGCATATCTTGCAGAATACGCTTACTCTTCCCGATCACTTGGTCTCTGAGTTTTGTTTGTTTTTTTGTGTGTGAATGGGGGTTTGTGTTGTGTTTTGATACGGGTTGATTCTGCTGTTAATTGTTATTAATTAACCTTAGTATGTATATGGTGATAAGCATTAGTTCCAATCGTCGGTTTTATGAAAGGAATAACTTTTAGTCAAATTGTAGGGGAGAACGATACGCATTATCCATTACCACTGTTAAGTACAATGTCGGACAATGTACAAATTCGATGTATCAGACTCTGTGTGGAGACGATCATCCCCTTTTGTTAGGAGTTCACGTAGAAGTTGAGTGTGCGGGGTTTCAAGCACAACTGTACGAGTGGAAACACCAATATACGGAATTCAAACACAACTGTACCGAGTGGAAACACCAATGTACGGAATTCAAACACAACTGTACGGAGTGGAAACACTAATTTTCGGAATTCAAGCACAACTGTACGGATTTAAACCTCTTGTTGCGGGTGTAAACATTAACGTATCCCGACTAATTTGAATCATCAAACTATTTTTCTTTCTGGGCAATGACGTATTTGTAAATGTGTTAATAGATATATCAAGTTGGTTTTGTTTCATAAAAGTTTATATTTTTGATCAACTTGCATCACTATCACGATTATCAGAAAGGTTATTGATTTACTAAACAATATAAAGGCTGTATATATTGCTAAATGTGTTATACGTAACCACTTATGTAAGGAGACCGCCCAAAATATATTACAATACGTGGCAAACTATTTGTATTGAAAGTCAAAGATGTTGCTTTGAATTAGCTGTTGGTACGTTGTATTGATAAAGGAGGGATAAGTTCATTGACAGCGTCACAGTGACCGCTTGGGACTAAATCTACTGCTTTATTACTTCAGACTCATCAGATTTAGCATCAACATCAAGAGTGAGTTGGAAATGATGCAGTGTGATGCCCTTAACCATAAGATGTGTTTGAGAATCATCGCATTCAATTTCACTATATTCTATTACACGGACGTCACATTATTACTGTTGAGCAAAACACCTCATCGTAATTTTCGGCTGAAGAAAGTAAATGATAAGTATTAATGTACTGTTGATTGCTGCTGGGATTTGATGGTATGCCTGGTTAACATGCGGGTTATATTTCCATTCCTTGTGTCAGCTCTCTGTTCTCTCCCACCTCCCCACGTCCCGATAAGAACGTCAAAATTGAAATAAAAAATGACAACTCTTTTGCCTGCCAAACGAGTCAAAATGACGTTTAAACAATTAACGTTGATAGGTATTCTTATTTGAGCTTAGTTGATGGGTTCACAGGAACGCTTTGTGAGGATTGTAGAGAAGGTTTAAAACAAAAAGTGACAAAGAGACATTTATTGCATAACAGACATGCATGGTCTTTTTAATGCATCACTGTTGTGTTCTGCACTATCTAATTATTCTCTAGCGCTGCCGATATTGATATTTCTGTACGGCGTTATGACAGAGGTTGTCAGAAGATTGTAAGTACAGTACTACACTACATTGTAAATTCAGCGCATATTGCTATTGTTACAGTAGGTTACGTACACTTCCCTTACATTATATGTTACAAATGGTAGAAATCACAAACAGTGTCGCTCACCAAAAAGTATATATCAACGACAGTTAAGCACATAAAACGGTACTGATCAACGACAGCTTAGTTTGCCAAATAGTTTAGATCACCATATAATACAAATCCCCAAACAATTACTGATCAACGAAATTTAAGCTCACAAAATAATATAGATCACTGAGAGTTCACCTCATCAAAAAAAAAAGATCAATGCCATTTAAGCTCAGCAAATAGCATAGATAACCAAATGGTATAATTCAACGACAGTTAAACTTACCATAAAATAATAGGGAAACGACATTTAAGAACACCGAGTAGTTTAGATAAACGACAGTCAAGCTCACCAAAACAGTGTAGGATACTAAATAGTTAATATAGTGAACAATTTAGCTCAACAGTATTGGTGAGACATAGACATAGAATAGATACCATTTGTTCCTACCGATAAAAAGACGTATCTAAATATCTAGACGTATAAATAACAAGTTGTCAGAAGGTGAGTTATATTAACGTGACAAACAGCAAAAAAAGGTCCCTTACATGGCAGTAGACATACAAATTGATATATCGGCCTGTTTAATATCCGTTGGAAATATATTGCTACCCACTGTCAATAGTCTTAATACGATAAATGGATACAAAAGAAAACCATCGGTCATCTCCAGAAACACTAGACATCTCTGCTGGAAAACATTCTTTTTTGTTTCAATCGGTGTTGTTGAAACCTGTATGGAAGCCATACAATAGCATTGCCACTTAATGGAAACGCAACATGGGTAGTCGGTATGAAACCCTCAAAATAGAGCGATTACTTTATAATATCATCAATGTCGTAGTGTGCTATTGTGCAAGCGCCACCTATCATTGTGATGGGAACCATGCTAGTAGTTTGATTCTTAATGGCCGATTACTCCCAATAGGTTACACTGTGCCCAAATCCCCTGATTGCCTTGGCGACTATATCAAATATGTATTTGCCACTGAGACATTGTGGGAACGATAGATGCACCATATCGCCACAATGACTGTATTGAACCCATATTGGTCTTTGTCACGCTTTGAAGCTTCACGTTGCTTTAAATACTTTATTGAAGCCATAATGTCTACGATGATTTTGTTTAAGACTTATTTGTACCAGTGGTGGGTTCATCGGTGTCATATATTCCTTGATGAATGTGAAGCCGTTGGTCAGATTGATCTTTCCCCACATAGCAAATGTTTCCATCTTTAATAACAGTTTGGGTAACGGGTCTGATTTGAACTTATCGCGTTGTCGCATTAAAATGCATGTTAGAAATCAGTTTCTCTTTGCATGGAACCTGCATTGATGTACTCAGTAGTCCTTATACGATGCATTTTGGGAAAGGACGCGCTTGATTTTTAATCAAAATGCATGCTGCATTCTGTTTACTTGCCGCTGTCATGTAACGCTACTTCATTAGTCGATACATATCATTTCGATTTTTTTGTAGATAAATTTCTCGCCCTGACGTAATAGAAGCTTAGACGAAAATGAAATATTTTTATCAAAGACATAAAATACTTCAAAGATATTTTAACATAATGAAAATAATAATTGATCAATTACCATGATGATGCTGTGGAAACTGAACTGTTAAGATTCTGAAAAAAAATACAAAATCTTCAAACCTCAACTTAAACTGAATTGTTGTTACATGTATACATTTGTTTCTATTTCACAGAATAATCAACTTTATCCTAACCTATTTTTACTTGCCATTTCAAAACAACGTCTTTCGCTATTAAAATGGTCTCTTCGTCGTTGTTCGTAAAATGCAAAACGGAGAGAAAAACATTTCAATTGATCAGAAAAAAGCCTTTGCACGGAGAAACCACTTTAACAACAATAGTAACTTCTAATTAAGTCAACAGTTTGATTTCATGTTAGTACTGCCTGCCCTTAAATCTTGGAGGCAATGGAGTTGGGCTGGCGCCCCGTCCTGGATATTGGCTCATCTAAGACCGTGTGTCGGTGTTGCCCGCAGCCGTTCGAATGCAATCAGAGCGCTAGACCACATTATTGATATACACGTATCTAATCCATTTATAGTGGCATTTTCGTTATTTCCTGATAAATCATCAATCTTTGTTTCTTTATAGCGATTATCTTCTGCCTTGTTCGCTAAGAATGGAGCACTTGCCGCGTTTAATGCAGTATGCTCCATTTTGGCCCTTCCCAATCTAATGAATCGATGCCCTTAAAGAGATCAATTCCATAACCTCCCGAAGAACAAAGGCGAGGTGGTTTAAAAAGATTCGTCAACGTCCAGGGATATCCGAACGTATTTGTCTGCTAATCTCGCTACAAATGGTCCCGGTGAATTTACCCTAGTGACAGATTGCTAGTGAAAATGACTAAAGTATCACCCTTCGATTTTGCTTCGCTCAACAACAATTCTAATTTGGAAGTGTTAAAGACACTCCCGTTGTTTAGTTCATTTGCATTTCCCTGTTTAAATGCCATCAAGGAGCATTACAAACCGGCCGTTTGTTTTGGTTACAGGTTATAAATTGCTGATGCCTATTAACGAGGATGGAACCCTTGGCCATTGACAGTTTTTCAATCAGCTTTCAGGAGTTTTGTTATGATTACTGATGAAATGTGACATGTTTGGTCTCATCGGATTCAGCTTCACAAACCAGACGCGTTTGATTAAAATACTTTTTGTTTCTACATGACATGTTCAAGAATTTCGTCTTTTGCGTCCTGTATTCCGCCATACGTGTAGCCTCCCAGGTGTCATACAGTTGTAGAAGGTCTTTCTAACGCCTCAAAATAACCTCTTTTATCTTGATACAAGACTCTTAATTGTAGCTGGACAGCTATAGGTTGTTATTATACTCAATCGTTCACCAGTTTTCAAAGTAGTGATGCGTAGTATGTGATTGAAGCCTCATTTGAATATAACAAAATAATTTTGGTAGTTGTTTGGTTCTTTTTATAATGTTGAATTGTTCGGAGTTTCACTAATAAAAATATCTCTAGATTATAATTATATTTACGTTTATACATGACTGAGATTGTGACAGTTGACATTGTGACAGTTGACATTGTGACATTAACATATAACTGCAAGCATAAAAAGAAACTTTAACCTTCACATTTGTATGCTTGTCTTCATCCTAAAATACAAAAAACAAAGTAAAGAAGGTACATGTAACATCCCTCTCAGAACAAGTTTGAGACACGTGTAAAGGCAGTAAAGTTTGTCATAGAAAGGGTATTCATTACACTCTGTCAAATTTCAAAGGGAATGAGTTTTGAATTAATTTACATATCGGAGACCATTTATATGATGCAGAATTATTCCTACAGACCTGTGCTTCTGCTAAAAGTGACATCTTTAGAATATATACAGAAGCGAGCATGCTACATTGATATGTTTTCGCTGACAGTCGTGTGCTGAGTCGGACAAATTAAATTTACTATTCCAGAGCTCGGAGTAATGCGTATTCATTACTGCCACTTCGAGCGGTAAACCTTTGATCAGCTGGTCTTCAATATCCGTCATTTGTGGATTCTTTCGGCCTATTTTTCCTATCAATTTTAATGCAATGTTGCCCCGGGCGTTTTCATATTGAGGATGTTCATAATTATCTTTCAAATTGAATTTCACTTTTTCGTTAGTTGAGTAAATAGTAAAAGAAGATTTCATGTAGAGGTATTACATATTCATATTACATTATATGTCACTGCCAAGTAACGTTCGGTAAATGTTTCACTGACTGTTCGAGAGGTTATGCCGATACGATCCATCGTTAGCTAGCCCATTGATTACATGTAGAATGCGTACATGCACTCATTGCAGTAAAACTAAGCAATAAGACGGATTAAAATAACGTTACATGAAAGTTAGAATAATGACCCTTATAAAGCGTGTTATCGTTCAGAATATTTTAAGATAAACGTCTGATTTTCAAAATTGATTTGGTCACACGAATATGTCATTTATTTTGTAGAGGAGACTTTTAGTGACAGAGTTAAGTTCATGTAACAACCTTACTTGCTCTAGATTTGCATACCAGATTTGGGTAATCTGCACGCTACACAAGAGAAATAGACAATGTTTTCGTGAGAAAACATAACCTTTGATGTATCATGCAATGTGATATTTGTTGTGACGTTGGATGGGTGCTGGGTGACCCTTCACACGAGTGTATTACTATATCTATGCTAATATAGTCATGCTTCAGTATACATCGACATTCAGAGAATGAACAAAAATCCCGAGTCATTTAAAAGTTTGAATATTCGAAAACAAAATCATATTGCACCCAACAAAGTGAGTTGACAGGTTCGTGTAGATAAAATATGATTTGCATTTTTTAGCCTGAGTATTTTGCTTTTATTTTGTATTAATAATAATTTCAGATTGCAATAAAACGTTTTTTTGGATATAAAGTACAGACACAATCAAAAAACGTACGCAATGTCTGATAGGTTTCTATGTGTTATACTTTAAACACAAAACAATCGGTAGATAATAAATCAAAATTAAATTATGAAATAGTAAGTAACATTTCATCTATGAAAGGAAGACAGTATCTTTTTAAAATATTTTTCTCATTGTTTTATTACAATATGATAATATTAATATTCTGCATTTTTTTATGAAATTTCAAACTTTGCAATCATGTGTGACAAGTAAATATTTTAAAATTATATACTAGCATACTCTTACATGCATTGTAAGGTCGTTATGCAGCAAACGATGTGATACAGCATGACATGGCACTTAATAAAGTCACCTACTAGAACAAATGTTACTTGTCAAGTAATGTGTTACCTACAGATACGGTTGATACGATTTTAAACAAGAACAATGAATCTCGACGGTATTTCAACGCTTACTTATACTCATGTTTGTTTTATGATAGAGAAATGTTTTATAGAACTTTTAATTTAATGGCTGGGTGAACAAACTATCTATACTCCCACAACAGCTATAGGTTTCTACACTTCGCTGGATACACACGCTAAGAGTTGGTAAACCTTTTATGTATTTTACCGACTAGTAAGCAACACCATGGACGCTTTTTTTCATTGGTCAATGTTTCAGTTATGTTGTCATGCTTTATGGCATTATTTTCAAAAATTAAGTTTATCTAATTCTCATTAGGTAACATTTAAGTAGTAAAAGACACTCGGTAAACCTTGTGTCTTAACACAATTGAGAATAAATATGATAACCAACTTCACTCGCTGGGAACCTCTAATTATCATATTTTCATCAATTACACCAATCATATTCATAATGATAAAATGCTTGATACATGTATTAGAATTTTGATACATATTGTATACTACCGTAGGGAAGCAGTTTTTTTCTTGTAACGTTACAAACACAATCTAGACATAAAATGTTCATGTTGTACTCATCGTACTGAAAGAATTGCACACTTGTCAATATCAGATTACATTACAGAGTATTTAGTTTGCAATTTTGTGCTCCGTCGCCTTTTAAACATTTTTTATGTAGCCGTTGAATAGAGTTTTGTGCCCCGTCACCACCTCAATAAATTCACATTGTTTTTACTGAAGAGTAAAACATATATTTCTGGTTTGTAACTAAAGATAAGTCTGTCGTAATTGCAGTTTGATTGCTTATCCGTGCCTTGAAGATATTTCCGTCGCTAAAGCTTCACTCGTCGTCAAAGATAATATTTTAATTAACGCTACAGAATTTTTTTTAAGATCTGCTTGTTAATGGTGGTTTTAAGACATAATCGGTCTTAAACAGCACGCAAAGTATTCCAATGTTTCTTCTCTATTCAATTTAGCGGAAATGTAATATATTGAATGGATCACATCTACATTTATTGATTTTCATCGTTAGAATATAACAACCAACTCTTTACAATATACCCATCCTTTTTACTTGGAAGGTATTCTTTTAATTATATTTATTGCAAATGTGTTAAGCATGCGTTTCTGATTTGTTCTGTGAACTCCAAGTTTTTGTATGTTTCTGTTTCCCACTGGTAAATATACTCCTAGTGTGTCTTTGGTGTCCATGTGAACACCAAGTTTGCCTCTCTGTACTGATAAACATTATCCACAAACTGTGCTCGTATTTTCATTCTTAAGTTTTTTTTACAGGCACTCAGATACGACTTTTTTTAAAATATATTTTCGTCATTGTATAAGATACTTTATGATAAAGTAAGTCTTACACTGTAGTTGTTGTTTGGCTCCACTGAACATTTGATCATTATGGAAGCTAAAGGACAACACCGGACTATATCAACTAATGAAAAAATATTCAACGCCCTGCAGAATACTTAGCGAGGCATACGTTATTTGTGTGCCCCGTCGTTATTTCATGACGTCTATCAATAGAAAAAGTAATTACCTGGCAACATCGAATTGTAAATATGTGTATGTTATGGTGACTTGTTTCTATGAACCTCCTTTATATAATAATAATGACATACCGGATAAGCTATTCGCAACTCCCCGGAACTCCTCTCCAAACATCTCTTTAAATGTCTTCTCCCAACGGCTAAACGATCTCATTAACCCATTACCTTACCTTGCGTACAATATCAATTCATTTTGTCATCATCCATCTGTATCAATATTTGAGGCGATTGAAGTTGATCAGATCAATCTTTAACGAATTGTCAATATTATATATTATGATAGCCACATGCAACACTGTACATATTGATATTAGAACGCTGTGGTCGCTGCATTTAACATTTGCCTTAAAACACAGCATATTGACTTTGATAAATATTGTATACATACTCTGTCATATTAAAGTTATCATTACATGTATCAAGTAACCTTGTCTCAGTATAATAACCAAATGATGCAAGGCAGGGGTGGTCTCTATTTCTGTCCCATTCATATGCAACATATACTGGCGCTGTCCCAGGCACATGGACCCACGTTTACTTCTTCTATGAGTGCATCTCTCGTAAACAAGCACATTCACGTCACCAATGAGCCTGTCCTACAGTGTAGGTATATTTCCACTGATACTAGGTAGATGTGTGGTTTCTATTACCACCCCAGATGCATGTACCAGCTAATTGCTAGATTAACCTTAAGTCTCTACCGCTGTCCCAGGAATATGAACCAAGTGATTTTAGGTACAGATGTAGTCGTTATTTATGTCGTCACGATGGGGATGTATTGCCAAATAGCAATCGGTGCACATCTAGACTAACTACAAATGTATGATTTAGCGTCTATAAAGGGAGATTACTCCCTTGAGAAAAAACAGTTCTGTTCTTGTTAATATCACTGTCTAATGCTAGGTAGAGATTAAGTTTCAGTATTACACGTTTAGGTATTTGTATTGCATACTTATAAGTGGAGACAGTATAAACAAGTGAAATTATTAAATGTAATATTAAATATAGTAATTCTACGTGTTGATTAGATTGGCTTTGTATTGTATATATTCCTATTTATGAGAAAGAACAGTACTGTGATTTTAAAGTTTGCCATTCACTATATATATCAATATTGGTCTAGGGATACTGTGTGATATACTCAAATATGAAATTAACCATTTAAACTGTTGTTGTTTTTCAAATTCATAAAATTCTGGGGTTATAGGCACATCCCTTCCTTTTTCAAGTTATTTATACAAATCAGGATTTCCACCTTTTGGTCCCTAGCGTCACCAATGAGTCCCAGAAAGACCAAACAGCTGTAGGATGCATTGTAATACTGTAACTTTTACAAAATTTTATATCTTTTGTGTGTGTCTTACGTTCAGTTTTCATCAGTTCGTTTCGTACGTCATTAACAGAAACAAAAAGGTTTGGTCATTATACAAAACACAGGGCTGCTTTTACGCAAAATGCAGTTATAATTTAATTTGTAGTAGTGCCCATTACACAAAATCAGTCCTATACAAAGTATAGCTCAGTATCATGGTTTCTGCTCCGAGGTTATTCAATCTCCTCAGGCAGAGATTTCTTAACTATCTCTGGTGGACATGTTCCTATTGAAGGCAAGTTTTGGTCATGAATACAAAACACTGTCTAGCTGATGAGTGCGCCCCACGGGACCAATGGTCGTGTTAAATACACCCAAATCGTTGACAGTCTTGGCCATTTGTAGTCAAGGTGTTTCGTTTGACGATTCTTGTAACAGCTAATTGTGTGATGAGAGGAATACGTAATTATATCACATTAATAACAAAAACGGATTACAAGTATCATTTTCTTCTTTATCCTTTAAGCAGAACAGTGATAGCGAAGTAAATTATATTAGATTTTATCAAGAAGGCTACAGACATTTCTAAATGTTAAGAGTTTCCGAAGTAGCGAACGAATACGACACCTTCAGCATAGCTAAAACACATTCCTTATCTTCCTATTTTAGAAACTTAATTTTCAAACTATGCCTTCATCGCTGCTACACGAAACCAGAGCGCTCATTTATTGACATGTATGTTGTACAGCTCCTAAAGGTGGGTTGGGGAGAGGTAAACAGAAACAGTACCTAAGAAACCCAAATGAAAGCAAGAACTTTTACACCTAAATGTTAAAATTTGAAGCTGTAAATGTATTTTCAACATTTTGTGAGAGTGATAGGGGACTAATCATGCAGTGATGTCAAATTGTTGTTCTAAATGTTGATATAAGAATTGAAATGCAGATTTCTTTTTAAATATTTGCGATGGTATACAAAACATTTTCGTTCGAACGTTCTCTTCAACATGTACTACTGCACCTTATGAAATTTGTCTGAAAGGAGCCGTGTTGCATCACATCGTAAGGCATTCTAATTCACATATATTTAGCAAAACGGAATAAATCGAATCTACGGGTATTTTTTGGGACGGTGAAAGACGCTACAACATGTACAATTTAACATTTAGGGGATAATCCTACTGTATTTTAAATTTGCATCGGTATATATCGTGATTATACTGTTGCAAATTGTGTTTTAAACGGATATTTGCGATAGTATAATCATTAAATATATTTTTTAGTGTTTTTTCTTAAAATTTCTGGTCATTCTGCCGTGGGTTGGTGACGTCAGGAATATTCAAAGTCAGGCGAAATTACGTTGACCTTTCGGGATCACGCTATTGACATCATGAACAAACAATTCCATGACGTGGCAGGGCCGGGTCAGTCGGGGTCATCGACGTCAATAACAATCACCATCAGGGCTTCATATTCTTTTTTGGCCTCATAAAAAGAAAACATTCAACTTGAATTTATTTACCAATATCTGTTATAAACTTCATATTGGTTAATTGGTTCTATCTTTTTTGGTGTAGAATTTTTGACAATGCGCATGCGTAGATGCCCTACCATAGCAACGAAACTGAGTTGCTATGCAGAAATTGCCAAAAATATGATGTTTTGGGCAGTTAGCATGCGTAAAAAAAGCCTTCGTATGTGACAAACAAAAAATCCTTTCTACGAATGAACACTGGTATAACAATGTTTAAGCGAGTGAAATATTTATTTGTTTGTTGCATGCGGAGTCTTTCAAAAATTGAAGAGTGCTTATTTAATTTCCTTCAAAATGGCCAATTTTCAATCAAATAGCGCCAGCGGACGATATTCTCGCATTTTATTATGAACATGCGGCTTCATGTCTCACTTTGTAATGCAATATCTCCTTAACCAGTTGTCGAATGAATTTTAAATTTCATATTTGTGTACTTCATTTATTCCAGATTACAAATATAACTACTAGCTATAAATGAGGCCGAAAATGAGCCTTAACGCCCCTAGTCCTTTGACTATTATTTTGATTGCCCAATCAAATGTCGTCTTACATCTCAAATCATTTAGAATTACACTCATAAAAATCAGAATGATATAAATCATTGCTTCATGTAACTTTTAAAAATTAACACGAACTTTATGTAGCTGTGCCGCCAATATTGCCTTATTCCGATGTTTTTTTTAGCATTACAGAACATTAGTGTGCATCTCGTGAACCAAACGATGTAGAAGATACATTCACATCTATAACTCAATAAGGGACACCGTGAAGCTGCCTCAAACCGACACTTCTTGTTGATTCCGGACTCTTAAGTTGTGAGCCTATGATCTCTTTTATAACTCACCGGCAGCCTTTTATGTACTTGTAAACCGATTATAACAACCTGACATACTCCATGAACATGTCACAATCTAAGCCTGTATTTCATTTCATCAAATTTTATTGACAAGATGTCATAATCAATTGGATTGAATAACAGGCAAAGCCTATATAAATTCTCTCCGTCAAATGGCCAAAGTTGAATAAACAAGGAGACATAATATTTTAGACATGTTGCAAATGAAAAAAATAACACAAAATAATTCATAATAACACAAGGCTAAGGGGAAGTAACTCATGAAGGAAACATCTCACACACACACTTACACACACATACAAGTACATGTACAAATACATTTATTTCAGCATATATATACACTATCATAGACAGATATTGGCAGGCTTAGACCAAAAGTCCATGTGCATATATTGCACAGGTCACTGCTACCAACAACTGTTACAATTAAAAATAATAAATTCATTTAATACATATAAAGTGTAATTATTTACAATGTCATGATAAGTACACGCAATAGACAGTAGTCATGCTCAACTAGAATCTCCTGGATGAAATATAGAATATATAGTATATTTTTGTATACCATCATGGCTTTAAGTCATATAAAAATTAAAACGACGGGATTTTCCAATAAAAATATGCACATCATCAAGTATTCTTCTATTTGTAAGCCCATCACAATCAGGACAGCCCTGGAGAAGAATGTTTTTATCAATGTGGTTGTGGTTTCCATAACTATTAAGAGAAGTGAACAAAGTTGTTCTTTGATTATTAAAAATAGGACATTCCAAAAAGTAATGAGATACTGTTTCATGTTCAGCAGAGCAGGTACAAGCAGGACTATTAGTAAGTTGGTCATGGTGTAAATCATAATTTAAATTACTGCAAGAGTTTCGAAGTCGACATAGAATAATACTTGCTCTTCGGTTAAGCCTGTATTGCATTGAACAGCTTCAAACGTGGCTCGTTATCTTTATATTTGGATGTGAAAATAGTGTATGTTAGGTCAAGCTAGCGTTAATGCAGTCAAATTCGCCATGTAGCAAGTCTTTGAACATCACCGCTAACGCATGCTTATTACGAGTTCTGTGTTTTATCTGTCCCGCTATAGTGCAGCATAACTGAAGTTGTTTCGCTCGTATCTTAGGCATTAATTACATCACCCTTCACTTTCACTTCGGTCAACTCGTAGACATTGCTTTGAGATTCGATTATGACAATAATGTATTACTGTTTAGGGGCATAAGACGCTCACGTAACCAAACGTATCTCGAACATGATGTCATTATCCCTTAGGTATCAATACAAAACAAGGTTAATTGTATTTCAGTGAGATGCTTAATCATATCTGGTACATGTCCCGCGTAAAGAAAACAATGCTCCAATCATCTCACTTACCGCCTGACAGCACCACGTGATCACCCGTGGTAAACAGGGAGATGTCAAACTATCTGTATCAAATTGTTGAGGGCTTAAAAACCAATCCCTCTAAACAGTCATCACATAAGGATTATATCCTACTCTATCACTCAATGTACGGCCTATCTCACTCTATTTGGTAGTTGGGGTAAGTTTGATCAACAAACGAATGTGTGTCAAGCCGCTCAAAATCTGAATGTCTTACGTCGTATATTGAGCCGATTGTAAACGAACTTAGTTAGCAAACCGATTTTCACAACCCTAACTGACCAAGCCGAGACATTCCAGGCAATTTTTAATCTAAATTCGTTCCGAAAGTTTATTTCGTTTTACAAATAATAGAAAATAGCTCCATTTCATGATGTTAATACTATATTGGTTTTATTCGTTCCTATCTTAAGTTTGATAGCATCAATGTTTACTTCTTACAAATAGTCATATTCAAAGTGCAGATATTATAACATTTGTTGATTTACTCTGCCAGGGAAAATGAGCACGCGATATATAAGGTTGTAAGAAAGGTTTATCCAAAATGCCTGAAAATGTAACACGAAATTTGTTATGATAGACTTTAGTTTTATTTAGATAGACTGTCGTTTTACATTCAAAGACTAGAGTTGCTTTTAGAAATACATTTTCCTTGAGCATTTTCGATCACAAGTTGTATTGAAAATGTGTAACCAACGCAAGACAAATAGTTCAAAGATGGACGCAATAATAGAACAAAACAATACTTCCGCAGCCGTGCAATATATATATCAAGCAATGTAATAAATGTGTCTAGACCTGATGTCGGGACTGATCGTTTGTCCTCAGGGTCGATCCTGTCACTGGAATGACACCTCTAACCAAATAAGTAACACATCGCTTGCCAGTGTATGTACGCAATCGCAGCAGCCCTTAGGTGACAGTTACCTGAGCTCCAGATCAGATTAATCCTGCCAATAGGCTTCGTTTTGGTGCCTTTCTGATTAGTTTTTTGTTCAAATTAAATCCGAGGTTATTATGAATAGTGGACGCCCTCATTGTCTCTTACGAAGAATTTGTTTGGGAGAAATTGGTTCTTGTCAATTAACGTCGTTATTTGGATCCGGATTCAGAGATAATTGAATGACGACAACTGTCACAGGGCCGGAGAATTTACGAAATATTTATAATGACTATTTACGAAGTGGTTTATACTCTAGAGCAGAGGCCGTATAGTATGCGGCGACATACCACACGCACTTACACTTTCACGATCCTGTTCATATCTAACACTGAATCCGATTCCCGTGTCACATACAACTAACACACACTCGATCGACAACCAGGAAGTTAATTCCTCCCGGTCGCACACTAAGAATTCCAACTCCCTCTCTGTCGCGCACAGTTAAATAATTTCTTTCATATATTTGTATATTTGTAAAAGCAAATTCACATAACATCAACTGAAAAAGACTATTTGAAATAAAAATGCATAACAAGACCAAATGAAGAACAATCTATATTTGCCGATAAAAATGCATTGATATATTTGCAGATACACGTATTACATTATAGATTATTGATATGGCTTACAACCTTTCTAAGGTTTAGATACTAAATTGTGCTTCCTTCCCAGCGATAGAAGAATTCCAATAGCAAATTTATTTAAGCTAATTAATTGTAATATAGAGATACAAGAACCGTGTACGATGTGAAAACTACTAGACCCTTCTGCGTTGTGTTGGATTTCTAGAATTTTGTACGTTGCGTTGAGTTTATAGAATCTTCTCCGATGTGTTGAGTTTCCAGAATATTGTGCGTTGTGTTGAGATTCTACAACATTGTGTGTTGTACTGAGTTCATAGAATCTTGTATGTTGTGATTTTATACTAAGTATCTTTATTTTGTGTGTTGCAGGCTGTTTGAGACGGAGCCGGACCTAAAACACCTCTTTCCGAAGATCGTCCAGATGAACGAGCAGAACAAGCTTGAGTGGGACATTGACCGGGACATGCTCACGAAGCACGCGGTGTCTGTAATGGAGGGACTTGGCGCAGCCGTTGAAAGCCTGGATGAGTCCGAGTTTCTTAACAGTGTCCTCATCTCTATAGGACAGACACATGTAAAACGACATGTTAAACCACAGATGTTAAAGGTACGTCGTGTTCTCTGTAGGACAGATAAACACTTAAAGATAATTCAAACCTCAGATGTGAAAAGTACGCTTCTATCTCTGTAGGACAGACCATTGCGGAACAAAAGATGTGAATATTACGTCAGATCAAGATAAGCAGACGATATGTCAAACGTCAGATGCTAAACTATTTCAACATGTCAATAAAACAGATAAACACCACTAGACATGTCCAATGCAAAATGTTAAAGATGTGTCTTTATTTCTATAGGACACAAACAACATGTCGAGCCTCAGATGTTAAAGATGTGTCTTTATTTCTAAAGGACAGACACTTCATGTCGAACCTAAGATGATTAAGGCACGTGTTTATTTCTATAGGACAAACACTACATGTCGAACCTAAGATGACTAAGGCACGACTTTATTTCTATAGGACAGACAATCTGCATGTCGAACCTCAGATGTTAAAATTGCGTCCTTATTTCTATAGGACAGACAAGCTACATGTCAAACCTCAGATGTTAAAATTGCGTCCTTATTTCTATAGGACAGACACGCTACATGTCTAACATCAAAGGTGAAGGATCCGTCACCATTACGATAGGACAAACAAACTAAATGCTGAACCTCATCAATCCCTACAATATTTGTTAAAGACCCGTCAATATCTCTTCAGGCCGAACGTCAGTATGTTTGCCTCAGTGACCATGCCACATGTACCTACCACATTCTCACGGTTTCCTGGTTGTTGAACGGCCTTTTTGTTGATTGACCATTGCGTTTAACGTTTTAGGGGTTCCGTTTTATTATGATAGGTGTTTCTAAATGGAGAAATTGCCGGCGGATGTTCTAATACGAAGATGTTCCCCTATTGCTACTCACTGAATGATAACGAGCATAGAACTGCTGTGCCTAATGTTCCAAATAAAATGATTGCTTTACATCTAGTTCTGTGTGTATATTCAGGGACGGCCTTGCCCTTTATGCGACATTTAAGTT
This sequence comes from Mizuhopecten yessoensis, assembly GCF_002113885.1. Classification (NCBI taxonomy): domain Eukaryota; kingdom Metazoa; phylum Mollusca; class Bivalvia; order Pectinida; family Pectinidae; genus Mizuhopecten; species Mizuhopecten yessoensis. Next base: position 534,486 of record NW_018408441.1, read on the forward strand.
GTAATTATTGCGATCGTTTCTATAAGACACATCTTGCTGTTCTTTATAAAACCCGTACTTGATGAAGCGGATGCTGGCTTTTACCTGCTTCTCAATATTTTCTTTATTGATAAAACATCATTCAAATCAAACGAATAGCTAATGTTCATTACTGCTCAGCTAACATCATATACGATTGCAGGTATATGTGTACTTCAAAATGGCTAACCGGTTAAAGCTACCATCGCGAGATAAGAACCGCCTTGATGCCACGCTTAGACGTCTCCTGGTAAAAAGTATTGAGTTTGGAAACCATCTTTTATTACTGGGATGTCAACTTTCATGAGTGGGAACAGCTACTCTTATAGTCATATTATATTATCTTATCTTCATGGCCTTTCATCAGTGCAAAGCAATGCACTATGGTTTGATTGCAGGGTTTGGAGATGAAAAATACCCTGGTCATCCTATATTCCAACAGATCCTTTCTTACGAACGTGGGCTTCACTATGAACTTGTTTCATTGATGCACCATTGGTTCTGTGGCGTCCTGAGCTAGTTCATTTGTATAACAGCTCTCATTATTCCTGAATATCCGACCGGTTTCTTTTCATCTCTCTGGAAAGTTGTTCTATGTTAGATGCCTTGTACCTGTTACAAACGCTTCATGCACCAACATGGGTACAACGGGATCCTCAATCGTATTTTGTGTATCCCGTATTGGGCTTTCATCAGCAGTCATGCACCTTTATTGCTTATATGTTAGTTGGAATCTCCTATTTCTTCTTTGATATTATTCATTGTGGTTTCCGTAACAAGCGATGTGTGTTCTAAGCTGCACATTCAGAGCATTACATAATTGATAGCCTAGTATATTTCTGTTTGGGTTTCAGTTTCTTTTTTCGCCATCTTTTCAAAATGTCATTTCAGCATCAACTCCCCAGTTATATTGAAGTTATATTGACACACGTGTAACATATATAGTTTTTGGCAGAGCCTGTATCTGACAGTTGGCATTTCAATCTATATTAAAGAACAATACATGGCGACCCTAGCACTCTTCGTTGAGACCTTTTGCTATGAAGATCAAATATTACATTTAGAATGATTGGGTAAATAAATAATACATTATGTATTTGTTATATTTTGATTTTGAAAGCGTACTTGAATTGATATTTTTAAATATTTGTCTCTTATCAAAATGATTGACAGGTATGTATACTGTGCAAAAACGTATCGTATCTTAGGAAGCACTCACCGTTGTCATACCTTTTACATACTATTTTTCCCATAATCCTTTTGTGTCCTACTAAAATTTATCATTAAGTAAGGTTTTGTGTATTGTTTCATGTGATGTCCCTCATAAATAGTAACGGGACGGTTACTTATGATAAATTTAGGTCAAAATTTGTAGTTGTTTTCCGCTTGAATATCTTAATTGATTTCTTGTTTGTATTTCATCTCATGAAATAGGATATTATTTTGCTATATTCTAGCTTATCTAGCACTCCACTTGTTTTCTCAATTCAGGGTCGTTGTTGTTTGGTTGATTTTCATCATGTGTTTTGATAGAGTAGTAGTATACGGAATATACAACACGATCTGCCTTACGGTATTGTTGTATATAATCTTCTTACATTAAGAACAGGACAACTTTTCTAGCATACAGTACTAATACTTTATTTGATAACTAAACATTCTCTGACGTCTTAGCGGTTAATTCATAGAATCGAAATACATTTTGAACAATTTGATTACAACATTATAAAAGAAATCCACTGTTTAGCTGTCACTGCTGCGAATGTTATTGTAATCTGGCGTCTTTTTATATTTTTATTTTCTATCTATATGCATAACACATAAAAACACTTTAAACGTGTACAGTCTTTCTCTCTTCACAGATACCTATCTAAATTACAAGCGCATGCATGTGTCTACTACATATATCTTGAAGCATTGCGTTTGTATATCCTGATTTCCTTAATCCGTATTTGGATAAATTTAAAGTGCATAACATCCAGTTTGACACATTACGTTATCATACACACCATGACTTCTTTCAATCATACCTCGAAATGTCAAAAAACTATAGACAGGTTTTTTTCTGATACATAATCTTAATGTCCTTCTTATCAAACTCAGTAAAGTAATCATGAAAAAAATGCTTATTTTTCTGCTTTGAATGTGTTGGCTGTCGTAAGTCAGTCGGCTGAGACTCCAGAAGATTGTTTCGAATCAACACTTAGTGTGAAGGATGATGGTAACAACACACATGTGATTGCGTATATAAAATTTGCCAATAGATACAGTATGCTTACCGTATAAAAACTAATTATACTGCACCATACAGCTGTTTTGTCCATCTAGGACTCATCAGTAACGTAAGGAAGTACAAAAGTGGAAATACAATCTGTTTTAACTATCAATGAAACACATTAGGAGATGCGTAATGTCTCTTAATTTCGTTAATGTTTTCCCCTGAACAGGACTGCGGATCTGATTTCCTGGATTTGGCTCTACTGTAGCAAGGTTTCGTCTCTCCGAAGAAAATCTGCTTGCCTTTTTGTCGTGGATTCATTGTTTTATTTTTGACATCCCCATTATGTCATCGTGCGTTTATGATGATACTTTTAATCTTTTACATGTTCCAGATGACGGAAAGTCTTGAGACATAGTATTTTTGTAAAGCTATCTCAATAAATTACATATTTCAATTTTGCCCCCCTCAACATTTCACATAGTCTTCGATAGATCAGCAGACGTGCTCAATATGCTTCTTTAACAGAATCTCAAAGTTTACTCGTGTATATTCTCACAACACTATATCGCAATGTTGGTGTTCGATGACGGTTTTGGTCGTACTGTATGAAATCGCAATGTTTATTGACGGAAAATTGCTTACGCTCTATTTGATTCAAATAATTGTGAGGATGCTAGACATATAATTTCTTATACGGATGTTTTTCACTTGTTTTGCTCACTTGATTGAGGTAGGTGATACAGCCAGTATTGATGATTAGTGTTGCTGAAGCAGACTGATGACCCTCGGCATGGCGACTATCCATCCACGATCGTCAGACAGTTCTAACATTGACGAAACGAACACTTTCGTCTGCTGCACCCACGCCCTATCAATATACACGATCGTAAATCTAATATATGTAAATATATATCATATAATTATTGCGAAGAGAGGAACGATCGATTGCGTTTAAATTGTGTATGGGGTCTTACTGTAAGCAGCTGCTGCAACTGTTATAAATCGACACTGTCATTATGATTATATCAGACTGCGGTTTTATAATTAATTATCAATTCATTAATACTAGTTCCAAACGTTTACTAAAACATTTGACGGAAAGATTGCTGTTTCAAGGTTAACAATTTACATCAACACTTCCGACAAAGTGATTTGATCTAATGATGTTCGCTAACGTATCCATCAAGTTTTAATTTTGTTCAATTGATTATTCAGTATTTTATTCGTGTCTTGAATCAAAGTCGCCTTCACAAATAAATCAACAGGAGCAGCACTTAACATTTAGATTGGATTCTATTTGTAATATCCGTCACACCCCACAGGTTGAATAGCACCTTCTGAAAAACAGCAAAAGGAATTCATACAGCAATACTGATTGAACTCACTTTCAGCAAAACAAACTGATCATACTGTAAAGTTGAAAGAACTCTGTCCTCAATAGAGACCTTTTTTCTTGTTTAGAAATAACGCAAGGTGACCGGGCTGCTGATTTCCGGCTTTCCTTGTACCTGCAGGTTGGGGATCTAGAAAATAATGCACCTGCTGCTGTTACATGTATCCACTACATGGACCGTAAGAGGCAACTAATGTATGAAACCCTGCAGAGTTGGGGATCTGCTTGTGTGCCCTCTACTTGGGGACACAAAGGGAACCAAAATTAATCCCCTGCAACTATAAAGTTAGGATCGTTGTATTTCTGATTACTTCTAACTACCTATCATTTCCTGGCGCCTTATTTGTCAATAAATCACATTTGGCTTTGATGTTGAACGTTCGCCCATGCGAGGAAGGCGATGGGTTCTGTCTCCAGGCCGGGACATGCCAAAATCATTAAAAATTATAACGTTCAGCAATAAGGGAAATGGCGACAACTGGTTCACCAATTGTCAGTATAATGTGACCGGCCGGAATGCTGTGCTGGGTGCTTTCGGCGGCAAGGTATTTCAGTAAGATTGCACTTAAGTCGGCATTAGATCCGCGCTATGAAAAAGAGGCAATTACACCAACATACCCTGCCTACTGCACATACACCCATGCACGCATCCACAACATACATGGAGGCACGTCCTTAAACGACCATTACTGTTAATAGGATGTTAAAAGAAAAAAATCAAACCAAACAAATCAATTAAAGGACGTACGATCGTTCAAAATGAAGCCTTTTCAGGGTAACGCGTTATTGTAATAGAAACAAGATATACAATTAGATTTTACTGGAAAATCACAAAAAGATACAAATGATACTTCGCTTTTGTCTCATTAATGTCCATCATGGGGAACTGTAGAAGCCCTTACTCTGGGCTCTAGCCAATAAAGTGTCGTTAAAATACTGTAGTGGTAGAAATTGATATGACATCGGCTAGACAATTATCTGGATTCGTATTGTAAAACGAATAAGAGTACAGTTCGTCGACAGAGGTTTCATACAAAATTGCTACATCTTCCTTTTTATGTTTGAACTTCTATTAACTGAATATTTCTTAACACAAAATTGAAACAAAAAACATTTTGTGTTTGGGAAACCTCTACATTTGATAAGACATAACGCAATGGAAGTTAACACAAACTCCTGTGCTATGTTCATCAGTGTCATGTACAGATTCCTATATCCCTTACAGGTCACGAACAGGAAACCCATCGAACAACCAAAGAGCTACTTAAGTGAGATCGAACGTATCTTTAAAGAATACGTGAATCTCGTTAAGTGGAATCCTTTAAAAGCTAATGACATAACACACACTCTCCCCTGTACCTCTTTGGAAATGCAGTACGGTTTAGCAACGTTATAGATGTGATTCAGCATGTATTGACTTTAAAAGAGTGATATGTTGATGAATACTCACTTTTGGATGTTGCCTGTGTTATTTAAGTAACGCGATGCTATTTCAGATCTACAAGATATCCCTTTAAATTTACTCTGTCTTTGTTTTGATATCTAAGGAATGTCTTGTCTGTTTTATGCAAACAGTGTCATGCATATCTAAAACATTGAATTTTAAAACAATTTCCAAAACTTGTGTCTCTGATCAAATGGTAAGCATGTGCTTTCTTGGATCAGGTGGGGAAGCTGTAGTGGTTTCACATGTGTAGGCGATAACATCTTTTGTTTTGAAACAAAAGGGAACAGTGGCATTAATTGTGTTAAGATGGATTTAACAAAATTTGTTGTACTCGATTGAATTTAGAAACAAAAACGAAACCAATGCATATAAAAATTATTGTGAACACAATGCAACATTTACCTGACACGAACAGTTTAAATGTTTTGGTAGAAAATGGTACTATACTTGAATAACAAGAGGCAATTATGTCAAGCATATTTCGTCTCGCTGACTTGCTTTATATAAAACAAAGTATCACATATTCATAACTTCCAACACCGTTTGAAATAGAATAGAAAAAATAGGATATAACTGCTGTATTAAGTTTGGAAAAACACGGAAGATAGACGTTTGTATTTCTTTTGAGATATTCATGTGACGAATTCTTCAATATAACTCTAGATATATGTTTTATAGCGGATCTTTACACTTCTTCACAAACGTGTAAACTTCTTAAAAGAACACTCCTGCAATGATTTCATTGTTTAGTTACCCAACAACTTCTGATTAAAGAGGTATTTCTTATTTTTTAAAACAGCAACAATTGATTTGTTGATTTGTGTATCTTTGACACTAACTTTTTGCATTTGTAGCTATACATTCAACCTCGAATCACATATAATATCAGTGTGAAATTCAACACCGGAAGATTCCCTTTCATTCTGCAGTAGTTTTTGTCCTTTTACCAGTTTTTCACAAAATTGCCGACTCTTCATAAACAAAAATTAATCATAACTAGTGTATTTAAAACGATGTCATAGTTATCTTTCCCGTTTCTGATCTTCGACAATATTTAAAGGATACATTTATATTCAGGATGGAATCTTGTAGGAATTTTAATCAAAGTATAGAGAATAATAAACGAAATTCAGAAACGTTGCAAGGATCCTTGAACCGTGTAAAATATTACCAGATTTCCTTGTGTATGAACCATTGCAACTTTTAAGAGGACTAACAAAGTACAAATTAAATTCGTTTTCTAAAGTATTGTATCCTGGATATAAACAATGTTTTACCTTAACGTTTTCCCTTTATATGTTCTACATAAAATAAGGTTTGCGTTCTAGAAAGCAGAGGCTAATTTAAACATGGTCTCGCCGTAACAGTGTCAAACATAAAACTTCTTATCGTTTTTCCTGTATGCAATTCTTCACAGTTTTTAAACATTATAACGAGAATAAGATGTTTGGAAGAAGTCCCTATGGTAACAATATACATAATTAGTCTAGCCGGCCGATCTAGATCGCAATCTACCTTAGCGATGTCTAAAACATACAGACGACAAAACCAGATTCGATCTAAAGAGATACGGAGACGACACACCGGAAAAGTGGTTCTCTCAGTTGAGTTACACGGGAAGTTGAAACAAGAGTGCCATTCACCCTATCTAATCATGAATAATTCACAAAGTACAATATGCAAATTATATCTTGGATTTAGATAAGAAACAATATGCCAGCATAGGCAAATAACTAAGAGCTATAAAACGCTTTTAGCCGGATCACTGTAAAGCACGTGCTTTTCCCCTAGTCCATCCCCTGCCGGGCACGTAGCCAAGAAAATCTGAGTGCTGACAATAAACTGGTGTCCGTCGGTACTTCCCGTCTGATATTCAATGATGTAGCCATAATATTGTACAACTACAAAATGAAACAAGGAAATGTCTGCTTACGAATCTTTTGATGAAAATGACATTCGGTTTTATCATAAGTGTTATACATATGTATTGCAAAGCATACTACTTGAGTAGAGTTTATCACATTGGAAGAGGTTAATGCATTTGGGAAAATGGTCTTGATTTGATTCTGTAAATTCACTCTATATGGGGTAATGATATATAAGGTGAACAAAAATGCAAACATGCATGTTTGTGTCATATACCCCCTGTTTTACAGAACTCCCTTAAAACCCTATATAAAAAATGTGTGGTTTTGATATTTTGTACTGCTCTTGTAATAGTATTAGTGCATATGTATATACCTTATGTGTTCAGACTATAAGGTTGTCAAGAATATAAAAATCTTCATTTTCTATTTTGAAACAAAATAAATTTCAAAATAAAAAAAACACCATATGTAACATGTTTCTGTTACAGATACTATGAACATCCCTGCACTGTAACCGAATGAAGACTGATTATATAAAATTCATTGTATATAAAATAAACAGATAATCCCTCAATTGAAGCAATATCGAATATGCATACTAAAATGTGCTTCAAAGATTATGGTCTTACTCTGGACCGTTGTCTATCATATTAATAGTAAATATGATTTCAAGTAATAAATGTTTACCCTTTTGACTTTTGCAGAGACTCTGGCCATCCCTGAACTACGGTCTAAAACAGGTGCTGCAGTCTAAGTACAATAAGGAGGTGAACGAAGCCTGGAAGAAGGTCTACTTCTACATCGTGGCACACATGAAACGGGGTATGGAAAATCCCGACCTCGACATGGAGTACGACCACAGATGAGGATATTCCGAATGTCCTCCCGTGTAACCACCATCGAACTGATAAACTCGTAAATCGTCACAGGTTTCGTTAATGAATTCATGTATGGTTTGAACAACTGTTCGGTAAATCGTGACGTCAGTTTGGTCATGGTTTTGACGCAACAAAGACAATGTCCTTTACTGTATGTGATGTCGTAGACGATTGATGTGTAGCGATAATGAAATTCAGTTTCCTGATTGTGTGGCCATGTTTGTTAATACGTGTTTATGGTTTTCAACACAATTGCTCACGTCACTACAATGACAGTTGAATTCCATCGCCAGGGTTATTGTGTACAGATTAATTCAAGTATCGGATACCATCGTCAAGAGTATAAGTCGGAGTAGTGTACAAACGACAAAATAGGAAACAAACTATGTGATAAGGTTTTAAAAACATGCTAGTTTACCAATGTAATTTATCAAATCATCTACCATGTGAATTATGTCTAAGCTTACAACATCATAACAGCACCAGGACCAATAATGGCAAATAGGATAATATGTACTTCCTAATCATTAGTTGATCGCCATTTTGCTATCATCACATTGTTTATTTCTGTAATTATTATATTTTGTGAAGATATCTAATACACACGAAAGGTGGCATTTTGGAATGCAATATACTCTGAAGACAACGTGTATAATATACATGTACAGTACTTGTGACCGTTTTTTTCTTCCTGGTGTTGCATGTGTACTACAGTCTGTTATAGGGCATTGCCTGTCTTCCCCGTGTTTCATTCCGTACATAATATTTCTATTTATTAAGATATATTGTCAATGGATTTACTCTATTATATGTAGATATAAAGGTCTATCAGGTATTTTGTTCTGGCAATCATTGCTTTATTCTCTGGAGATCGGAACCGATCCGTAGGACAATCTTAATACTGGTTATGGTCAAGACGTAAGTGTTGTGGTCTCGGAAATGGTTTAGAGAATTTGTTATTCACTAAAGTATCGGCTTTGCTGTAACACACTTATATACATACATATTACTAAAAGCTATTGTATGTAAGTGTTATTTGGTCTTTTATGAAGGGGAATTTGGAGGACAATGTCCTGTGTGAATTTCGACCGTGAATGATTAATCAATATATTATTAATCAGAACAGTATGTATGAATTACATGAACTGTCTGTAGCAGCGAGTAAGTATACAGCTGAAGTGATGTTATATTCATCGCTGATGACACCTATCAGCTGACTGAGCGTCATTTACACGCTACATTTATTGTTCCTTTCACCTGTTTTTCGTTTTAATACATATATATGTTTAAACAAATCTAATTGCCTATCTAGAATAGTTTTTTGTTTAAACAAAATTGTATTTCTTATTTGTTCAATGTATAGCACTCTGATGATAATCAAGATAACATTTTCAGGAAAACAATGTATGGAATGATATGAGGTGATCTATTAAAATCAACAGCAACGGATGAGGAACTTATATCGATATTGACCAATTTGTTATGATATAAAAAGAAACTGTATTTTAAAATATAGGTTAATATTATTTTTTGGATATGAGTTTAACAAACCATTGTTAATGGAATCAAGATAATGAACAATGAAAACTTAATGTGCAATATGAATAATAATATTGACCGTCACTAGAGTACGGAACCTTCAAGCATTTTAAGCACCTTAAACTAGAAAACTTACGCCCAGTCAAGCTGCCGCCCTTTACCGGTAAAATTCCTATTTGCCCAGTGTTAATTTGGCCCTTGACATGCAATGACTATGTACAGTATGTTGTCTTTTAATTTTCGTTGTCAGGATCTATTCACACTCATTAGAGACGGCGAAAAATCCTAAAGAAAATTTGTGACGAAAAATTCCCGGTTTTATCAGCTTGTTCGTTATCTCCTTAATTGTAAGTAGTGGACATGTTTGACTGTTTGTGTGTTATAACGTCGAACTGCACCTGGTGAGTTTGTAATGTTTTGTCTGGGATGATATTCCCAATGCTATGTTCAGACGCCGGAGAACAAATTCATTCGCGTGTAAATGTTAGTTTTTGTAGAGTATATATGGTTAAATAACGTCGTGAGCTATACAAGTGTCCACTGAACTCATTAAAGTAGAAACAATAGTTCATATCATCATATTTTATTCTTCAGAAAAAACTTTGTCAGTAGACATATCTTATAGATAAGATCATATCTTTTTGTAGCTTTTCAATGCTCCACATGTCATCGAGAACAAAACTCGTCTTGTAACGTGCTTTTTCATTGGTTGGTATTTCTCAATGTTACAAATATGATATGCGTCACATATTTTGAAAACGGTATGACGTATTGGTGATATTTGACGGTGAGATCAATACTCCATAATTAACTGAATGGAGTATACATCACATATTCATAAATGGAGCATACACTGTATTGTGTATTAATGTTAAAAACAACGTTTTCTCTGGATATGTATATCTAGTTGCAAACTATTGTGTCGCATTATAATCAAGGAGTCATAATTCATTAGTTTTTTTATTGGTTATCTATTCCGTCTTTGCGTATTGCAGAGTCATCTTCTCTTGTGAGCAGGTATTGATTGTTACGGCATTGGTTTGTGTGAGAAAATTACGTCGTTTTCTCAAAAATTGATGACGTTGCTCTCACAAACAAATGACGTAACAATCAATACCTGCTCACAAGAACAGATAACTCTGCAATACGAAAAGACGGCATTAATGTGTACAAAAAGAATTGCCAGGCTTACTTCAATTTGGTTTTAGATATGCTCTTACATAATGTACAAAATCACAACATTGCATGTTTTATCAAATATAAAATAGGACAACATTTTTGTTAACTACAAACCAACTTCTATGACTTGATTGAAAGTTGTACATGTACTATACTACTTTCCCTTTACTTTTGACAATTCAAGGAAGAACTTAATCTCTCGATTACTTCATTGCAAACAGATTCATTTCGAGTCGAGCTTAAATATTTCACCCTCGAAGCTAACAATGCATGTTATTTGGACCAATTTGATACAAATATGTATTTTCTAACAAAAATAAGAATCTTGTAAAGATGGACATTTTCGCGGTGTTGAAGTGTTCGGGTTTTTTTGTGTTGAATCAAACAAGCGCAAAAATATCCACATGCGAATGTAAATATGTAGAATGTAGATTAATAGGATATAATGATTTTAGAACTATTGCGACGTGAACATTTACACACCACGATAGGTTTAAAGGTGGGTGATAGGGTGGTGCAGTGGATAACCCACTCGCCTTTCACCAAAGTACCCGGGGTTCGATTTCCCGATCAAGAATGAACGGGGTTACCTGCCCGACCACCTGCGTAATTCTTCGAGTGCTCCGGTTTCCTCCCACATTACGACCTCCACGCTCTAGCATCCGGACTAACAAGAGTAATAGATGTTAGTTGAAACAAATTGTTTCATGATTGTTGTAAAATAGTTTGAATATATATAAGTTTAAAGGGCCACAACTCGAACATTTCCACTCTCGAAAATGTCTACTTTAACAATATTTGTACTTTGTACACAAAAAAAAAGATATGTCGTTGTCATGTTTGGTTTAACGTGATGTTAATTGTTTCATTCGTGGTTATTATACCTCAACATATAATAAGGAAACATAGTTAGGTATGTTTAATAACCTGTTTCCTAATCAGTTTTGTATATTGTATCAAATCATGAATTGAAATAAAGTTTGTATCAACATCCAATGGCGTACAATAACATCTTTTTGAAATGGAACATGGAACCATGACAAACAAAATACTGTCGTGAGGTTTGTGCTCTAGCCAATGTCCGGCAAAAGCAAATCAATGCCATTTCTAAGCAAAGGCAGAAAGTTTGTATTAAAACTATTTCAACTGTATCGACCATTAATTCTTATTTTATATACAAAGACTACATTTCAAATACGGTACGTCACCTTTATACAGTTAGTGTCAATAAAGTAGAACATCTCACAGACAGGTCAGTTATATTACCTGTTACGCATGATGACATTTGCGGGTAATAGGCAGAGGATATAAACTCTGAAATATTTCTGGGATATGAATATAAATGTTTAGTAAGAGTCTTACAGTTCATCAGGTATTCCTGCTTATAATTCCATAGCAATTGCATACGACAAGTGTTTCACTACCGGTAGGTTACGTAAGTATCGTACTTCGGGTTGACCATATGGTCGGTGGGTGTTCCCAGAACAGTTTTGATGTCCGTAATTTATAATCGTGTCAATGTGATTTCTAGCTTGGAAAGTTCGTGTTTACGTATTTTACCGAAATCTTAAAACGCAGCATGTTAATAATATATATGTGAACGTTTTGGCAGACGATATGTTAGAAGTGTTAGTTGTAACCTCAACATGTAGAGGCCAAGGCAGATACATTGTATGCAACTGATAATTAGAATTACGATAAGGTTGGTCCGTTCACATTGAACATACAATACGGAATTCTGTAAAGTCAATGGCAAAGGTTCCAAAGGATGGATGACGAAAAACGGACGAAACAGGAAAAGACATCAGCTTCTTTTATTGAACAAATAAACATGAAACCGACCAACCGTGAAGTCGGCATTTCGGATTGTTAACATAAAAAAGACAAATTCCGGGTATTTAGCTAATTCTTCGGAGTGGTTTCCTTTGTATCAATAAATAAACAATTACTATATAATGTCGATAATTTATTTTTCTACCACTATTGCTCGTGTTTAACAACTCTCAGACGATTGATTGTCTTCACTTCCGGTTGATTAACAAGCTGTGCATTTGATTAACACCTTCCGGGATTTTGATTGGCTGAAATTTGCACTTTGAACCCGCACTACATTTCAATCTGAACTGTCGTCTGTCAACATCAACATGGCCGAGTTGTCATTGCTGCCGCTGATACAAATAGGTGATCGGATGACGCTTTGTGTGGGAGAAAAGAATGATTTTTTGGATATTTCAAATAACCTGGGTTTCCATAGATTTGGAATCAGACTGGAGTCCAGATGTTAGATGGACACCGAGGCCAGGTACAATATAATCCCCGGGCGGGTCTTACCACCGGCAATGTCCCTCCCCAGACCCTCCTAGACCCTCCCCCAGACCATAACAAAGTTAGGCTCCACCCCTTCTCGGACAGAAGAAGAATGCCCCATTCTGCCCATCCCCCCATCAAAAACGCCAAACAATCTTTCAGATTCCGATGACGAACTCATCAACATTGATATAGATAAATTCATTAGAGATGAACAGAAGGGAACACACAGAAAAAGACCGAATCTGACATGAACAAACTGTCAGTATGTCTCTGCCAAAACTTTAGGGAGTCACGGCAAATCATACAAATACCACCTCGGCAAACTATGCAAACTTCTTTACCTATTTTTCATGAATGTGAAAGGAAAGGATGGAAAAGATCTAGAACCTAGTACTATTAGGGGGATCGCATGCAGTGTTGACAGGCACCTGAAATGTAACGGTTTTCAACAAGTAAGGAATTTCAAAAAGTGACAGAAGTCATCAAAACAAAACAAAAATGAAAAGCGGTGGGAAGGGAAATTCAGAAAATAAAGCTGATCCTATTTCTGATGAAGACATCAACAAATTATATGAAACAAAGCAGTTGGGTAATGACAATTCTAAATCCCTCTTACGGACCGTCTGGTTCATTTCGGAATGCAGGGCATTACAGAACATCATGAAATGAAATGGGGTTATGTGGTCGTGTGTACGACTCGAGAAATGACAATTTTTTGCAATGCAATGAACGCCAAACCAAAACAAGACCAGGTTCCAACCAAGGAAATGTTAGGGCACTACCCCCACGGACATGATCTACTCCCGAAAATCCCTCCCGCTGTCCCTCGGTCGCCTACAACCTGTACAAACAATACCGGCCAGGGACATATTGCTTAGACGACAGTACGTTTTGTATATCGGCCAACATCGGTAAACAAACTAAGAAAATTCATGTCGACTATGACAAAAAATGCAGGTATGTACAAATGCACAACATATATATATTACTCTACTGCAAAGTAATATAAACCTTCAACTCATAATTTACATAGAAAAAGGCATGGAAAAGATGAAATTTGTCAATGCATCGATTCAAATTCCGCGATTCAGTCAATTGCAAGCACAAGTTGGCAGTTGCCTGTATTGAATTGAACTTTCAGGTCTGACGTGGTCAAAATCTGTATCGACTGCTGCGCCGGCAAAATGACTTAACAAGCCATAGCGCACGAAAATACCTAGTACAGAAGTTGAATGACAGTGGAGTACCTCCGAATCAAATAATGCAGGTAGATTATCTAGATAATAGGCCTTCAGTAAACAGCTTTTATTAACAAACCATACAATAAACAATAAGCTAGAATCTAGTCAAAACTGGTTGAAGATAGTGACTTACCTCAGTATTAAGAATTATTGAATCAAACAAGTCTATTTCGACTGTTTTTATCATTTGTTACATTATCAAATGTAAATTTTTGATATATTCTTGTTTTGTAAAACAAAATATATGTTTCATGACGCTTTAAAATTAATCTACGTGTTTTGAATATTAATGAGTTTGTATATATTACTACGCGAATCAAATGGGTGCATGTAAACAAATACACGACAGCCAGCACCCGTCGGCTGAAAAAATAGTGGTAGAAACAGTTTATATAACTCGTGTCGGTTGACTAACATGTTTATTTAACTCTCGTTAGTTAATTTTCAAAATGTATTCCACTATATATATTCAATGTTCAACGTAATACACATGAAACTTTCTTTAAATGGACATGTGTTTTTCCTTACAGATTACTACTGAAGGACCATAAGAGGCGATTACAACACGGCTTCCTACCAAATCCTTTTTGACATAAACGCTTCTTCGGAGACATTTAGGAGACTTTTTTCCATTACTTTTCTACAAAACAAAAGTTCACGGTATTTCATTGTGACTACCTTTTACTAATTCTCTGTAGCTTGACCTTCCTTTGTTGAAGACCATCAAAAGTAAGAATTTGAACGTCTTTAAAACTATTAAAATGAAGATAAAATGAAGATTTTATTGTTCGAACAAGCTTCGTCACTTGTCTAATACTCAATAGCATAAACAGATCTAATGTTTGTGGTATAAGGAGATATAACCTTTATCTGATCGAGTATGACGAAATAATGTTTGTACACGTATAACTTATAAGGATACGTTATATAACCATTCGAAACAGGTTCAGTTAAATCATATCTCACTCATCAGCCACACAAACAAATATTGATCGTCTGTGTCAATTGTCAGACAGATATTTTCGCCCTGTGTAACTAACGACACATCAGGGATGAAATGCAATAAACGGCATGAAAGTGCAGTCAGGAGCAGCGCACTTCCGTGCCGTGGTACTAATAACTCAATTGTATGTATTAGAAAACAAAATAATTTTAACCACTGTTGATGACATGGCGTCGAAATTACAAGTGCAATTTTAGATAATAATTTGATTTAACTTAAAAATGTATGTGTTAACTCAAAGACAAAACATATAAACCCTCAAAGCCTGGTATAATAAAACAACGAATTCAATTAATAGGTAAAACGTGTTCGTCAATTGTCATACAGGAACGGGCGACAAACACGGAGAAGGGGAGGGATCATACACACACAGTACAAGGGATAATGTGGCAGGTATAGGCGGTACACATGGGGAACAATCACATACAATGCAAGGGAGGGGAGGGGGATTCTATGGCAGGTATAAGCGGTGTATGGGAGGAGGGTTGCTTTCACACACAATACAATTAAGAGCCTGGTATTAGCGACAAACATGGGGAACAATCACACATAATACAAGGCTACGATGACATGTATTGGCGACAGACATTGGTAATAATCAAACACAATGCAAGGGACACATTCGCAGGTATACAATGTAGACGACAAACAGAGAGACAATCACAAGCAATACAAGAGACACATTGGTAGGTACTAGGCGACAGACACCGGTGACAACCAAACACAATACAAGGACACGATGACGGGTACAGGCGACAGGTATTAATGATAATCAAACACAATACAATTAAGGACACTATGACGGGTATAGGCGACAGGCATTAATGATAATCAAACACAATACAAGAGTACACATAGGCAAGTATAGACGACAAACACATGAGTTGGTTGGTTGGTTGGTTGTACAGGGTTTAAAGTACTATCAACAGCTAAGGTCATTTAAGGACGTGCCTCCATGTGTGTTGTGTATGTGTGCATATGTGTATGTGTGCATATGTGTATGTGTGCTAGAGACAAGGTATGTTGGTGTATTTGCTGCCTTGTAATAGCACGTATCCGATGCCAATTTTATAGTGCTATTTCACTGAAAAACCATGCCCAAGGCACCAAGCACAGCATTCCGGGCGGTCACATTATACTGACAACAGGTGAACCAGTTGCTGTCTTTAACCTCATTGCTGAACGTTAAGCAGGGAATAATAAATACCATTTTCAAGGACTTTGATATGTCCACGCCTGCTGACAGAACTCATTTCCTTCCTCGCCTGGGCAAAAGTTCAACATTAAAGCCCAAAAATGAGGTATTGCCAAGCAAAGCGCTAGGAAATAAAAGTTAGTTAGCATTAGACGGAAATATGAAGATCCACCCAATATCGCAATGGGCACTCCAGATTAATTTTGGTCGCCTTTGTGTCGCAAAGAAGAGGACACAAAAGCAAATCCCCGATTCTGCAGGAGTCCCCACATTAGTCGCCTCTAACGATATAAGCCGTGGGTAACAACAATCAGAAACCATACAGGGAACACGATGAAAACATTACGATAGGGAAATCTCTAGGAAGTCGAGGGCTGTATAATTTCTAATTTATACAGCCTGATTGGTTCGACTTCAAGGGCATTCTGTTTCAGCGTAATTGACGCCATGTCACATCATAAATTGTTTTTATTGTGAAGTAAAACTAAAAGCGCCCGTGTTTGCTAACAACGTTTTATTGATAACTATTACCAAAGATGATTCAGGACGTACGTCTCTGCTTCAACATAATGTATATTTTTATTTTATTTTATTTTAAGCCGTGTCTGTAATGTCGACAGTAATATGTAGTAATACAAAAGAACGTAGACCATCTAAAGAAGAGAAACTAAGGTCAACAAACGAGAGAAAATGACCAGCGTGACACGTATTTAATACAAAATGTTGGTCTCTGGAAAGTTTGTAATCAATCAACAACTCAGGGGAGCGAACTCTATCACGTATTTACTTAAGGTGCTGTCCTGAGTGGTTTGCACTGTTAGGCAGAAACTGACATTGTACATCTTGATTCTGAGACAGCACCAGGCAATACAATCCATTATTAAGCCGTGATGAACATGATAAATAACAAATATAACTCACTTAGAACGTGTCGTTGAACATCCAATTCACAAAAAGTCTTGGCCATAACGTACATTTTTGGTCGAGAACAGACTTGTTTGATCATCTCCATGATTCATAAATATGTATTATTGTCTCAGTTACAGGAATGTTTTAAGATACGACGGTTTTGTATCAGTACGATTTTGCACCATGGATGGTTATAAACAAGATAACTATTGACATGTGCAGTGATGTGGCACTGGATGGTTTTTCTTCAATTGGTTTATTTCATTTTACAGCAGGAACGTTATATTAACCATGATTTTTATCAATTACATGTTCTTCTACACATGTTCGGTTTTCAGACAACCTCCAAACTAATTTATATTCCCTCAATGTTGGTTGTGTATGTATATGTGTGGGTTATATACATCTGTTGACACATGGCATTTAAATCGACAGCAACTGTATAAAGAAGACACCTTACAGTTGGATAACTAAAATTCATATATATAAATTATTTATTTCCAGTTTTGATCTAACTGTTAAAACTTATATATTATTCTTTAACATTAACTCATGCGGGTAAATATCATGGTCCGTTGAGTATCCCTTATCATTGCGGTCATTGCAGTATACTCCTCACCGGAATTCAATTCCAATTATATATAAAAACAAATTAATAAACCCAATTGAATTCTAACCCTTAATTTGCAAATTAACGCTACCATAATGCAATCTTTGGAACAAAACCATCCTTCGATAGCTTTTGGATTTGCCTGTATTTGGGCTGTCACTTCTCGCGGTGTGTGAATCGGACACCGAATTCGAGAAACAGTTAAAGTATTGTGACCTCATTCATTTATACTGACGGTTCAAAGTATGATCATAAGTGCGGTAGCTGAGGTTGCAAAAATGTATGCCGGCTACCAAATGATACATCAATATTCTCTGTAGAATTCAATGTCGTCTAAGTAACTCTTGGACACATAAAAAACAAATGGGGTACAAAAAGCAATTATATAACCTGATTCGTCTTCTATATCTATTATAACAGAAAAAGTGAAGAATGTTTCAATTCGTAAAAACATATTTACATAACATTACATATAAAGGTCAAATCGTAATATGCTGGGTTCTTGGGCATGTGGGAATACCAGACAATGAAAAGGCCGATCACGCCACCGAGGCCGCCTTACAACTACCGGTAATTGGTTTAAAATTCATTTGCATATTTAAAATCATTTATAAGGAAGTTTGTAATGTCTCAGTTCTCAGATGAAAAAATTAAAACCAAGGTGTAGATAACAAACTACACTAAATTTACCCTGCAATCGGTGAATGGTGCTCCAGCTTTTAAGACGCCGATGCGAGGTTGTCCTTATAATAATATACATGCAACAAGCCTTAAATCTGTTTGAAACAGTAATTATCTCAAATGTTTAGATTATCTGAATACTGTCGGAATGTGCCATAAGATATACCAGCGACACTTTATATCTAGGTGTTTTTTTTACAGTTCTGAGAATGTTTTCACGTTTTTCTTTTACAATTTTGTTTGATGTTGTTTCGTTTTACAACATTTCCGACATTTTTTAGCCCTAATGACCTCTTCTTTGTTGATTGGCCACTAAGCATAGGCTGGTAATAGTCATCAACTCATAAATAACATAACAGCACATATCGTGTAAGGTTACTATCATTTTGAGAACTGATCTGCAATGATTAATTGGATTTGATACAATGTAACAAGCTTCTCCGCTATTCACTATGGGGTCGTGTTTATTTGATATTCACTCGCGATAGGTCCCTGCGATTGTACTATCTTAAAAACTACATTAAAAGATAAAAAAAAAACACCGTATCAAATGAAAATACTGAATATGTAAATAGTATGTTTTGGTGTGATAATGTTATATTTACATTTGTGCTGTAATGCAACAATATAGACTCAGTGAACTTCATTTAATGTTATAAGACTATGAACCGAAATGAGTATTTATACGAACGTGACAAAAAAGTAAACAAACAATACAGTTATCACGTTTGACTCCCGTTCTGATTTTTTTTGCGAGAAGATAATATTCCACGATAAAACTATAGCAATAAGCGTTATAAAATTATCACACTTTATAACTTTTATACGGAATTGAAAAAAATAGTTAAAATCACATTGAACTTTGTCTTCAGTGATTCCACAAGTCAATGCTGTTAATTGAGGAGCGAGCTCTCACTAAGACACTCTCCGGCACGTCTGTTTCGGTAAAAATGAAATGTTGCCGTTACAGGTAGTATCACCTGGTTAAAGTAACACGACCAGAGAAAAAAAACTGTCTACTCCTAGTTCCTTTGCGACAAAATGTTTCAATAATCATAATAATAGATTTTGTTGTAATGTTTTAAATAATCTTTAAAATTATAACAATACAAAATATGACATTAAGTTAGTACGAACTGATAAAAATTGTTTTACATAGTTGTGTCCACGGACGATATTTGAAAACTTCAGTCACAGTAAAATTCACGTACCATGGGCTGATCCACCAGCAACAGTAATTGATGTAAAAAGGGAAAAGCTATGTTCATAATACACAAAACAGCGGCATTAACTGGTAGCATTAGATAACATAGGATATAACAGTACATTATATTGCAATATCTGATTCAAGCGGGGGACAACTTCTTCAACACTACACTATACAGGGACAATTAGGAAAACCTTTCTTCAACTACAACATCTGTAGAGTTCATTTACTAAAACAACAAGATGATAACTACAACAAATAAACGATATAATTAATGGGAAAGGGGGACAGCATACACTAGACAATAAATGTGACAAAAACAAATTAGCAACTACAAGAACAATACCATATGATTACATTGATAGTAAAGATGACAACATCATTCTAAGAATTTCAAGAAGGTTTTATTGAAAAATGAGAAAGGATGGGCCGGTTCCGTTAACCAGTAACAAACTGACGTGTTATCTTCATAATTGTCACGCGACGAATTGTGCACAAGAAATACATGCTTGCAATACCGCATGGGTAACCAGTACGGACTAGGGACATCTAAGTACCACCGGATATGAAGAGGAAATGGGATGGCAAGGAGCGGGATCGGTCGAGGTAAGATTAGTAGGAAATATGGCAGACGGTAAATTAGCTTAAACAAAGGACATCGCACATATTAAAGAAACACGCAAGATAGAGACAAGGAAGTAATTAAGACAGTGATACGACCCATAAACGACAATGTGCAAATGTAATATGAGTTTCATCTTCCCGAAATCTGACCCAATTCTCGTTAGTTTGAGAAGGAAGAATCATTAGTGTAATTTGTATGTTCATCCTAATACAAAGAGATTCAATAACAAGCTTATGTAAATTCTTCTTTTTGATGATTATGGTGTCTTGAACCCATTGTTATATATGTTTAGTCCGAGGACTATATGACCGAGGTAGGATGATTATCGAAATGCTTGTTGAATGGGTGTTACTATGGTAACGAATAGTTATCTTCATCCGGTAAGGGAGACAGTTGGGCCTTCTTCAAAGTTCATACCAAGTTCAACGAGGAAACAACACGGGATCACTTCATCGAATGTTAAATCAACGGTCATTGAACGAAGTTGATACCACGATAACCCAATTTGCTTCAATCACTTACACAGCCATAACATCCACCAATATGACTTTAATAAGTATTGGACAATGCCAGTTTAAATGGTAGATATAACCAACAATGTCTCTGATGACGGAAGACAAAATCAAATTAATTACATCACTGAAGAGGGTGCAGAATTGGCTTTCTTGAATTTTTACATTTGAAGGAGGTGTCTGATATGGGTATTGTTTTTTAGTTAGACCCATAGGGAAAAAACGTTTTTTTAACAAGCTGTATATTACATGAAAAAAACTTCTCTGTCTAAATCAGTCCTACATTGCCAGAATGGTAATTGATAATTCAAGTTTTATCAGTATAAAATACCGAACAGTTTATCAATGAAATGAAGATCCAGGCTGCACGATTTACTAAGATCAGCACTTCACATGCCCAATTTACTTTATAAACGTGTTAAGAATATTTAAGATTTAAGCAACACATACTGCCCTAATTTTTAGATTATGTGGTCATGTTTTAGATTATCTAACACATACTAAATATCATAAGAATGACCCGAGTTTGCATGAATGAATGACAAAAATCTCTGTTAGACTAATGACAAACCTACATGAATCTGTCTATGCTACATAGACTTTCATATAAATAACAAGGTTTTCCTTGGAAATATCCAACTTCCTATAATATGTGCTTTCTAAAGGGTCTGTCACACGCTACCGATATACCTCGCCGGGACTTTTTTTTTTTTTTTTTATTAAATCGGAGCAAAAAAAATTAGGCGAGGAAATCGACAGAACTCCGGCGAGAAAGCACTTGAAAAAACAAAATTGACCTTAGCAATACCGATAAAGAACCGTCGTTCCCGTTGAGATACCGTGGTTCTACCGATGTAAGAGCCGATGTGCTATCGAATACCACTTTTCTGACACCTCAATGTTAAGGGCCTGTCACGCACTACCGATGTTCCTCGCTTATACCGTTGCTCTGCCGTACTAGAACCGATCCCCGAAAATCGCCATATTTGTGCTCCGGTATAGCTCCGGTGACCCAAATCGGCTAGGTGTGACAGGCCCTTTAGTCGGATTCATTTCATCAAATTTTATTGACAAGATGTCATAATCAATTGGATTGAATAACAGGCAAAGCCTATATAAATTCTCTCCGTCAAATGGCCAAAGTTGAATAAACAAGGAGACATAATATTTTAGACATGTTGCAAATGAAAAAAATAACACAAAATAATTCATAATAACACAAGGCTAAGGGGAAGTAACTCATGAAGGAAACATCTCACACAC